>NW_019394635.1:0-62070 GCF_000612105.2 Orussus abietinus | reverse complement strand
TACAAACTTGATGTGACTATTTAAATCAGGATACAATGTTTGCCAGCGTATTAACGAGTTTACATTTTATCGGGGATTGTTTAATCTGACTAGTAGAAATTATGTTATGCTATGATACTGTGCGTAAAGAATAGTATCGTCCAACTGTTTCATGAAGTGATTGATTAATCTTTCAGTTATTTTCAAATTTGTTTATATGTATTTTAAAAATAGTTTATAAAAAAGTTAAATTTCGCGAGTTTCAGGACCTACCTTAGGGTCTCCATATTCACGTTTTAAGGTATGAAACGATTTGAGAGACCCAGTTCGTAGAAAAGTTTTATGAACGATTGAGCTTTCGGATGTCGCTTTCACATCCCCTTAAAGTGATACGAAAGGCACTGAGAAATTTAATCAACGTCGTTTAAATAAACTTCGTCTATACCTTTCTTCTTCTTGGCTCTTTTTGGTGGCAATGCCATTTTGGATACTCAGGTGGTAACATTAGCTGGCGCGCCACGTTATTATTTATGTTACGTTCAAGTCTGTTACACTCTACGTTGTTAATTATACGATATGATGCGTTCCGTATGTCATTTCGGTAGAATAATTATAAAGAGATCGATGTAAAACTGTCCAAGTCCCGTGGATTCATGATTTTTGTTGAAAATCTCAATGACATATTTAGTTTCAATAATTTATAAACATATGGTATCGGACTGTTTCAAAATTCGTCCAGTTCATTTTAGGACAATGAAATGTGGTGCAGCCACTCTTAGAATTAGACCCTGCAGAAGAAAACGAACGGTACCGCGGAGGTTTCGGGCTGTCTCGAATTTCGTCACGGGAGGAATAAATTGGGGAAGACGTCGAGGGGAAACGAGAGGTCGAATCGCTCGTTCGGGAGTTCCGGTGGTTGGCCGATGTCCATAAATGTCCGAGCAGAAGTCCGGAGCCATACGTGGCGTCCCACTTCGATAGGCTAAGCCGCGATCCGCTATCCGCTTATCCGCTCTTCGCTTCTACATATGTACACGCGTCCATGGCGTAAGGCCCGATTTACATTGACTCTACGGGCAACGGGTCTTCGAATGTTTGTCGCTGCTCTTCCTTTCCGAAGATCGTGCGACCCATGTAAGGTGCACGTCTTAAGGTGACGTGAAAGTGGCGTCGACGAGGTTTTATTTATAAAACATTTCTCCCAATTCAATTTACCAAATAGTTTGAAACTTTACAACGTGAATAGGTAGACTATATAGAAGGTCCTGAAACTCATGAAATTTCAGTTATTTTCAAATTTGTTTACAGTTATTTCAAAAATAGTTTATAAAAAATGAAATTTCNGTCGACAATACCTGCAATATGTCAATGGTAAATGTGCAACGAGGAAATTCAGTTTGTGATCGTTGTTTTGGAAGTTATGAAATTATTTTCTAATTAAATTTATTGGGTTAGTGACTAAATGATTGCCGCTTACTTTAACCCGACCTTAAATGGTCTTTCAGGTTGTAACATATTAGCGTAAACCCGTAATGAACAAACTTAAGTTGTCGACAATACCTGCAATATGTCAATGGTAAATGTGCAACGAGGAAATTCAGTTTGTGATCGTTGTTTTGGAAGTTATGAAATTATTTTCTAATTAAATTTATTGGGTTTGTTACTAAATGATTGCCGATTTTGTCGATAGATGGTATCAAAACATCCGCAAACATTTTGTTGATAACCCAATAGTAGCGATACTATGAAATTAAAAAAAAAAACTGGTTCAGTGTCGTTATTTTGGACATTAAGGAGTTATTTTGTAATTAAATTTAGTAGTGACGCTATGAAATTTTTGTTAAAAATGTTTCAGTGTCGTTATTTTGGACTTTAAGGGGTTATTTTGTAATTGAGTCTAGTAGCGATGCTATGAAATTTTCTTACAAATGTTTCAGTGTCGTTATTTTGGACCTTAAGGAATTATTTTGTAATTAAGTTTAGTAGCGAAGCTATGAAATTTTCTTACAAATGTTTCAGTGTCGTTATTTTGGACCTTAAGGAATTATTTTGTAATTAAGTTTAGTAGCGAAGCTATGAAATTTTCTTACAAATGTTTCAGTGTCGTTATTTTGGACCTTAAGGAGTTATTTTGTAATTAAATTTAGTAGCGAAGCTATGAAATTTTCTTACAAATATTTCAGTGTCGTTATTTTGTAATTAAGTTTAGTAGCGACGCTATGAAATTTTCTTACAAATGTTTCGGTGTCGTTACTTTTTACCTTGAGGTTTATTTTCATTTTTGAATGAAATTTCCTTTTTCATCAACAAATTATCTTGTAATTAAATTTATCTGCGAAAGTATGGCACTTTTAAAACAACGTTTCAGTAACATAACCTTACACAATCTTTTTTGTTAGAATATATTACTGTCAATGTATAATAAACAAACTTAAGTCGTCATCAATAATGTCTCTAACGAGTTAATTGTAGATATAAACTGAGAAAATTCAACTCTAAGTCGACGATGATACTTATTTCGAGCTTTGAGGCGGCATTTTGTAATAATATTTATTAGCAATAACACGGCATTTGGGAAACAACATTTCATAATCTGATCAATTTGTAAGTTGATGACCAAGAACGCAACTTGTATGAGATCTCTTTAATTGGAACATTTTTGTTATTCTATGAAATTATGTTATGCTATGATACTGTGCGTAAAGAATAGTATCGTCCAACTGTTTCATGAAGTGATTGATTAATCATTTATTCATACGTGGGCGTAGACGATCGATAACACGGCCTTAAATGGTCTTTCGAGTTCCGGCATATCGGTGATAAAAATGTAACGAACAGACACGAATTTTCATTGATAATAAACTGGTCGTTGTTCTAGATTATAAGGAAGAATAATTTTGTTTAACGACGCATCGGGATTTCTGTCCCGTAAACTTCTTCTCTGTGTAAAAGGATCTCTTTCATTACACTCAATTGTTTCCTCTAATTGCATAAGTCACTTCAAGTACCCAAATATAAATATATAAACAGTTATTTAGATACTATTTATAGTATATTCCATTTATTCGAAAATACGTGAGTGATAACGTGTCAAAATGTAATATTTAATACCTGACGTTTCTAGATATCGTAATACATATAGTCCTTGCATAAAAAACCCATCACTAATATATTAGATAATATTTAGTAATAAATGAAAGGCGTTGGCAAACCCTGGTGCAAGGTATCTCTTTCTTTGCCCTATCTTATCTCCCTGGGATTCCGGGTCAATTTTTACCGTGCACTTTTCCCACTTTCGGTAAATATTTCCATGCAAATTTGCCCGAAACGGCCCTGAGCTCGAGTGACCACATCGATGGAAAAGCTCGCTTGTTCGAACCGCCAATGCCACATCGGAATTAAATAGCTTCGCCGAGTTTATAATTGAAGCACTTGGATACATTGCCCTGGGTTCACCTCGACCTCTTTTTAAATTAACAATTCCCACGAAGAAACTTGTTAGAGCGACGCTTAACCCAATGACTGCTACAGGCGTATATATGCGTCCAACATTTGGTCCATTATCGCCTGTACGTGATCATGAATTTCGACCATATGTCGAATTAATACTATACGAAAAATAAATAGCCTCATCAGGTCGATTATTGAAGTACTTGTACACGACATCGTACAGATTGTTATACGTTCACCTCGACGTCTTTTTAAATTAACAATTCCCACGAAGAAATTTATTAAAGCGAAGCTTAATCCAGTGACTGCGAAAGGCGTATATATGCGTCCAACATTTGGTCCATTATCGCCTATACGTGATCATGAATTTCGACCATATGTGAAATGAATACTATACGAAAAATAAATATCCTAGTCAAGTCGATTATTGAAGTACTAGTACACGACATCGTACATATTGTTGTACGTTCACCTCGACCTCTTTTTAAATTAACAATTCCCACGAAGAAATTTGTTAGAGCAAAATTTAACCCATTGACTGCGAAAGATTTATATATGAGTCCAACATTTGGTCCATTATCGCCTGTACGTGACCATGAATTTCGACCATATGTCGGAATAGTTTAGAAGTCAAGGATTAGTATGCAGTGTTTTTATATAACGCTGTTATGTGAACCATTAATACTACACGGAAAATAAGTAGCCTCATCAAGTTCATTATTAAAGTACTTGCCTCTGTGGCCTCGAGTATATCGTCATACGTTCACCTAGACCTCTTTATGAATTTCCCATGAAGACAGTTGTTAGATTATGTTAGAACGTAGTTTAAAACAAAATTGCCATGTGCTGTCTAAAAAACACTATAATAAATTCACTAAACATGTATTGGAGGTTTTATTAAGATAAGGTATGCTATAACATTCTCGTAATTATATATAATATTCAGGTTATGTAATTTTACGAACTTCCTTAAACAATTTCCAATAATGTGTCATCATATTCAAAACTCGCGTTCATATATTTATAAACAATCTATTTCGGATAATTCCTAAGAGCAATAAAACAAAGGTCAAGTGAATTTGGAAAATTTGTTGCTGCTTTGAACGATTATGAAATTTACGGTAGGGATAAGAATTTTCAATGTGGCTATTTTAACTTAACTAAATATTTAGGGTGGAAGGACATTACATTAAGATTTATTTATAAAGCTAATAGAAAAATAGTTAGGAAGGATAATTCGCTACTTGAGAAATTTGCGAAAATCATTTTCAATGTTGGTTATACAGAGATTGTTAATGCAATCTGTTGACTCGAAGGGAATAATGCATGCAAGGATCATAAAATATGATCTAAAAAAGGATAATGCCGTTTGCTGCAAGAAATTCCATGCCTTGATAATGCACTTTCGCCATATCGATCGTATCGCTGCTCCCGTTTGACTTTATTTGTTAGTTTTTGTTGTCCGGGCTACCAAAGCAGATCTTTTTCTTCTGCAAATATAAGGAGAGCAGAGTACGTTAGGAAATTCGTCACGTTTGCGGTGCACTTCCTGCAATTGCTATGCAAGTGTACCGTGACTTGTACCACAACCGAGTGTAACTTTCCTTAACCCTTCCGGTGTGGAACGAAACAAATGACGGCGAACAATGTTTGAAAGAGACTTTTAAATGTTAATAACTACAATTTATTAGATGCAAACAAATAAGAAAATATCAGTCATACGCATTGCCATTAAAAAGGCGTTTAATCTGCAAAGATTTGTATTACAAAGTGTAATTTCATACATTTTTGGTATACAAAATGGTACTGAGATTACAAACTTGATGTGACTATTTAAATCAGGATACAATGTTTGCCAGCGTATTAACGAGTTTACATTTTATCGGGGATTGTTTAATCTGACTAGTAAAATTCATAGGACGTTTATTAAATTCAATTATAAGGGTGGTATAAATTTAATATACCATATCTGAATAAAACTTCCAACACGTGCTTGTGAATTAATTACATTCTTTTGGTTAACAGGATGTGAACTTATTACATTCTTTCGGTTAACAGTAAAATTCATAGGACGTTTATTAAATTCAATTATAAGGGTGGTATAAATTTAATATACCATATCTGAATAAAACTTCCAACACGTGCTTGTGAATTAATTACATTCTTTTGGTTAACAGGATAGGAAAGAGAAAATCGATCGATTTAAATGAAAAAATTGGGAAACCGTTGAGTAACTTTTGTTTTGGATTATTCCTTAATCTTTATTAATGGGGACACTAACTAATGTGGGTATAAAAAATGTAAATTTCAATAGTGGGTGCGTCAGGTTAATGGAGGTCCCGAAAACGGTTCGCCTGTTTCCGGCAAAACCGGAACTCCGGATCACTGAGACATCGAATCTTCCTTTTTTCTTTTATTTATTAATTTGCATATCTGTAACCGATGCTTTGCATATCCGCTACATCATTAGCTGGCATATTGGGTCTTACTAAAAATTCGTACTTGTATTAAATATTCATCACATTTGCAGCGTTCAAAATATTAAATTTCCATTAATAGGAAACTCCCAAGAATCTAAAAAACTGAACATTTAGTTAAACATTAAAAAGTGACAAATAACGCGCTTTTATTGTACCTGTTCAACAAAATTACCCAAAAAATTACCCCATGTCTCGATATTGTGGTAGATCGAAACTACAAATGTCTCCGAGAAATTAAATATTTTTTAGACCGATACAGAGGATTTTTTAAATTAAATTATTTATATCACAATAATGTAAAGTCACGTAACAAAATGAAAAGTAAAACGCTTATTAAAGGCAGCTTATTTTATTTTTACACTTAACTACTATTTACATTCATCTTTGTACATTAATTTCGAGGCAGTGGGCGTAAACGTTTTCATTAACATCAGTCTCTTATTAGTTCATGTCATTTTATTATTACCCTTACTTACTATTAATGTTCATCTTTACGTGATAGTATTGAGGCTATGAGATCTATTATTTTATTTTATTTTATTTTCACCCTTAATCATTGCTTATATTAACCTTTTTGCGTTAGTATCGATACGGTTTAACTTAAACGCTTTCATTAGTTTAGTGCGCGGCATTATTTCATATTATTTCTGAACTGAATTATTCTTTATATTCACTTTTTGTGTGTTCAGTATTCTATTTGCCCAAACGTCTCCGTTAGCGTTACCTTAATCAATAATTAACATTAAACGTTATGGTGCCGGACAACGACATATCGCCAGTTTGCAAGTACTAACGACTTCGGTCAGCACTAAAAGGGTTAAAAGTGAAGTAAGAACACCAAGAATAAAAATTATCGCGCCGAATAGAACGACCACCGGTACTAATTGCTTAGGGGCATTTCGTATGTACATATCCTCAAGAAGTGCATCCTTAGTGCAATAATTAACATTAACCGTTTTAGTGTCGAACAAGGATATATCACCGGCACTAAAAGGGTTAAAAGTGAAGTAAGAATACCAAGAATAAAAATTATCGCGCCGAATAGAACGACCACCGCTACTAATTGCTTCGGGGCATTTCCTATTTACATATCCTCAAGAAATGCATCCATTAGTGCAATAATTAACATTACACTTTTAGTGTCGAGCAACGATATATCGCCGTTTTGCAAGTGCTAGCGACTTCGGTCGGCACTAAAAGGATTAAAAATGAAGTAAAAATACCAAGAATAAAAATTATCGCGCAGAATAGAGCGACCACCGGCACTAATTGCTTAGGGGCATTCCGTATTTACATATCCACAAGAAATGCATCCATTAGTACAATAATTAACATTAACCCTTTTAGTGTCGAACAACGATATATCGCCGGCACTAAAAGGGTTAAAAGTGAAGTAAGAACACCAAGAATAAAAATGATCGCGCCGAATAGAGCGACCACCGGCACTAATTGCTTAGGAGCATTTCATATTTACATATCCGCAAGAAGTGCATCCATTAGTACAATAATTAGCATTAACCCTTTTAGTGTCGAACAAAGATATATCGCCGTTTTGCAAGTGCTAGCGACTTCGGTCGGCACTGAAAGGGTTAAAAGTGAAGTAACACCAAGAATAAAAATGATCGCGCCGAATAGAGCGATCACCGGCACTAATTGCTTAGGGGCATTCCGTATTTACATATCCGCAAGAAATGCATCATTAGCCGAGTCTATTAACAGATATGAAGTCTTGCTTCTTTCCTGGGCTTGGTCTCCTCCGCTCATTTCGCTCCCTGTCTCTTCCTCCGCGTTCCATATGGGCTTGGTTTCCTCCGCTCATTTCGCTCCCGGTTTCTTCCTCCGCGTTCCATCGTGGCGGGAAAACGAGGACTCGTCGATTGAATAGAAGAAGGGGCGAAGTGCCGCTTTTCACAGGGCTATTTCGGTCATGGCGACTGTCGGCGCGATCCCCGGGCTTCGACGTAATCGTTGCGATTAGACGTGGGAAAAGCGGTCGGTGTGAGCGGAGCTTTAAGCACCTTCATGAGCCACGTAATACAAGCGGCATACCGACCGAGCTTATTCCCGGTCTAAATATACACGGTGCCCATTAAATCCTCGATTCATAAAGCAAAGTAACGACTTTGCTTTATTATGGTCCGCTTTGTTGACAAACCCGAGGTCGATTGCGAAATTTTACCTTGGAACTGTACATTGAGTAAGATGAAAAAATGTCCTCGAACCAAAGAAATATTTCATTGAATAGTGTCGACGAAATATTATGATAAGGCGATATGAAAGGGTCATTACATATATATATTATAAAACTTTTCTCCTATCAGGGTGCATCGAATCATTTGAAACTCCAGCACGTGATCGTGGGGACCCTAAGGGAGAGCGCGATACTTGTGAAATTTCTTTTTTAACAATAAAGATGTGACTTTGGTTCTAATGTAGGAGAAATAAAAGATTTTGTTTAATAAATGATCATTTCAATATTCGATAATTGCTCTATGATGAACTGCTTTGTTGACAAAACCGAGGTCGATTGCGAAATTTTACCTCGGAACTATACACTGACAAGGAAGGTATCCCAGATCGATCTCTCTGATTTGATTTCTTTTATAATATGTTACAGTAGACTAAAAACTAAGCGACACGTATTTTTTTTTTATCTGCCATTAAACACTTTAAGCGGATGAAACCACCATCCAAAGTAAGGCATGTCAAGGGGCGATTTGGCAGTTTCACCCACAAGAACGTAATATTTTTTTAACCAATCCCCCTGGAAAAGCTTTCTCATAACGAGAAATCAAAAATATAATATTCTCAATTAAAAAAAAATTAAGGGGTGAGCCACCCCTCACAGGCCTTGCTTTGGATGGTGGTTTCACCCCCTTAAAGTGTTTAATTGCAAAAAAAAAATACGTGTCGCTTAGTTTTTAGTCTACTATAACATATAAATAAAATCAATATACTAATATAATACCTTATAATAATAATACCTTCTATAATATAATACCTTAATAATAATAATACCTTCCTTGTGAGAGAGAGAAAAAAAATATGTCATCGAACCAAAGAAATATCTCCTTGAATAGTGTCAACGAAATATTTTCTTAATTCGAAGAATAATTACTTGAAACGTGTAAATATACGCGGTGCCCGTGAAATCCTCAATACTTGTACCCGTACTGTACTTACACCCGTACCTCAATTTACGTGGTGTTTCCGTACCACGTGGATTCTATTTATGCGAATGAAAACGCGCCGTTGCGTAAACTCGGTACGAAAGTGAAAAATATTGGAAATAACCGGGAAATTTGTGTTATAATTTACCGCGTTGGAGGAAAAAGCACCGCTACAATGCCGTGTTATAATTTACCAAGTAAAAAAGAGACTCGCGGAAAGAGAAAAAAAATCCGCGTAAATTGAGGGTGGGGGGTACTTTGCCTTTATAATTGACCGCTTTCTTGACAAATCCATTTCCCCCTTTTGATTCGCCACCGACCTCGATATTGACAAACATTTTTAACGGTATCACTTAAATCACCACGTCAAATTGTATTATTTCAACATTGCGTGCCAAAGATTTATGATATTCCTAGCATGTTTAAACAGTGAAAGCGCAATAAAATCGACGTCTTTACATTATCGTCCTTAATTCGCCTCCGACCTCGATGTTGACAAGCATTTTTAACGGTATCACTTAAATCACCACATCAAATTGTATTATTTCAACATAACATTGTGTACCAAAGATTTATGATATTCCTAGCTTGTTTAAACAGTGAAAGCGTAATAAAATCAACGTCTTTACATTATCCTCCTTAATTCGCCTCCGACCTCGATATTGACAAGCATTTTTAACGGTATCACTTAAATCACCATTTAAAATTATATTATTTCAACATTGCGTTCCAAAGATTTATGATATTCCTAGCATGTTTAAACAGTGAAAGCGCAATAAAATCGACGTCTTTACATTATCCTCCTTAATTCGCCTCCGACCTCGATATTGACAAGCATATTTAACGGTATCACTTAATTCACCACGTCAAATTGTATTATTTCAACATTGCGTTCCAAAGATTTACGATATTCCTAGCATGTTTAAACAGTGAAAGCGCAATAAAATCGACGTCTTTACATTATCCTCCTTAATTCGCCTCCGACCTGGAAAGCTGGACAATGGAGGGCCCCGGCAATATCCTGGTGCCGGTTAAAAGACATTCCTTCGGTTGACAAAAATGCCTGCGGATCGGACTCGCTTGCCTCGCCTTCGAAGAACGCGTCGTGTCAGGGCCGATCGATCGCTCGGCCGCGATCGATCGGGCTCGCTTCCAAGACGGGAAATCGCTCGGACCGAATCGACGGCGGTCTTCCGGGCGTCCATTAAATATGACCAATTCTTGTCGCCCACGATGGATTAAGCTTGCCAACTTGTGCAATTCCCGTCTCGTGTTGGCCGTCGAGTGGGCAGCTGCTTCCTCGACGCAACAAGTAGCTTTGAAGTAGATATGTATTAAATAAAGCCGATCGTATGAGAAACATTATACAGGGTTAAAACATTCAATGATTGTGAAAAATAATATTTATGTAGTTAAATCAATTTATTTGTATAGGGATTTAATACAGAAATTATTTTTTGGGTGTATTCAGCTTATTTATCGTCTTAATCAATGTCTGTATATCAAGTTAAATTCGTAATGGTCTTCTGATGAACAAGAGGCTCATCGATGCAACAAGTAGCTTTGAAGTAGATATGTATTAAATAAAGCCGATCGTATGAAAAACATTCTATATGGTTAAAAAATTCAATGATTGAGAAAAATAAAATTTAAGTAGCTAAATCAATTTATTTGTATAGGGATTTAGTACAGAAATTATTTTATGGATGTATTCAGCCTATTTATCGTTCTTGCTCAATGTCTGTATATCAAGTTAAATTCGTAATAGTCTTCTGATGAACAAGAGGCTCCTCGATGCAACAAGTAGCTTTGAAGTAGATATGCGATAAATAAAGCCGATTATATGAAAAGATTCTATATGGTTAAAAAATTCAATGATTCAGAAACATAAAATTTAAGTAGTTAAATCAATTTATTTGTATAGGGATTTAGTACAGAAATTATTTTTTGGATGTATGAACAAGAGGCTTCTCGATGCAACAAGTAGCTTTGAAGTAGATATGCGATAAATAAAGCCGATCATATGAAAAACATTCTATATGGTTAAAAAATTCAATGATCGAGAAAAATAAAATGTATGTAGTTAAATCAATTTATTTGTATAGGGATTTAGTAAAGAAATTGTTTTATGAATGTATTCAGCTTATTTATCGTCTTACTCAATGTCTGTATATCAAAACCCAGCAAAACTCATTGTTTAAAAAAAAAAATATGAGACATCCGATACGTATCGATGAAACCCAACGTTTCAATTGAATATTTAAGAAAAGGCGAAGTTAAAAATACACGATTTGTCGACGTCGTGCCACATAACTTGGCTTAGTGTGTCATCCTGAGTCATTCGTTGTTTCTTGCAGAGCTACAATTACGAGGTCTTGAAGAAGCACCTTGTACGATACGAAGACTCGTCTATTCACGACGCTTACGTCTTTTTACTCTGTCGTGAATATATGCAGGTGGTCATTAACATAACGACTTTTTTTTTTATTAGCGTCTAATCTAAGTCGTTCACTTGATTCGCTTTAAATTTGAGTTCGCTCCGAATTCAAGAGATATCAAAACATCGAACTTATTAATACAAAAACAATTGTACTATACGAAAATTTACCTATTCACGACGCTTACGTCTTTTTACTCTGGCGGGAATATACGCAGGTCGTCATTAACATAACGACTTTTTTTTCATTAGCGTCTAATCTAAGTCGTTCACTTGATTCGCTTTAAATTTGAGTTCGCTCCGAATTCAAGAGATACCAAAACATTGAAGTTATCAATAGAAAGACAATTGTATGATACGAGCACTCGTATATTCGCAACCCTTACGTCTTTTTACCCTGTCGGGAATATACGTAGATCGTTGTTAACATAAGAATTTTTTTATTAACATCCAATCTAGGTCGTGCACTTGATTCGCTCTAATCCTTTGAACACGGAGCTATTTCAACTTATGGGCGAAATTCGTCTGACCGTGCAGGCAATATTGGACCAAACGTCGGGCACCTTTAGGCGCTCTTAGTAGTCAATGGATTAAATTTGAATCCGCTCCGAATTCTAGATATATCAAAATGTCGAACTTATTAATAAAAAAGAAATTAATCTTCAGTATATCGAGTCAAAGATAAAAGATTAACTGTTTTTCCTGTTTAATGTAATTATTATTCCTTTTTTTATTAGTTTCAATGTTTATCGTCGAAACTGGGTATGCGTAATTAATTCAGGTTAATGTCTTTTTTTAAGTTCTGTAGTTTGTTTTCTTCTGACATTTTGTATGTAACGCGAAGACAATTACGTTTTAAACCATTATTTTGTTCAAGAAATAAATTAGGTTCGCGAGGACAGTATTATTATTTTATTATCTCCAGTATCGATCGTTGAAACTAGATGTAAATAATTTATTAAACTCGATGAATAACTTTAGCTACATGGTTTCCTTTTTGTCTTTTGACACTTTGTACCTGTATACGAAGACACATTTACGTCTTAATCGATTTTCTTCCATGTAAGAGGCAATTTAGAAATGCAAGAGAATTACTATATTTCTTTATTTTCCAATATTAATATTTTTAAATAGATGATTAGTTGAATCCAAATACTTTTTTTTTCCATTCGTTGTGTTAGTTTTCTGATAACATCTTTACATGTAACAACGATATGTTTACATTTCAAATGATTTTTTTTTCATTCGTAGGAAAATTCAGGAATGCATGAAAAATGTCTTTCTTCCTTTGTTTCTAATTATTTTGTTCTTTTCCAATATTTAACTTTAAAACTAAGGGTGGATCATTGGTTGGATTCAATGTTTCTTTTTCTTCTTCTTTCGTTCCTTCCTCGACACACCTTGTATATAAATCAAAGACGTATTTACGGTTTAAGCGTCATGAAGAAATTGCGACATTACGCAAAGTCAAGAGAATTCACGCACGAAGTGCGTCGCCCAGATTTCATCTACGAGGCAGAAAATTATGATTTATTGCAGTCATAACCTATATCAGATATCCAAATTATCGCAATTACTCAGCGAAAGATTTGACTCGAAAATTAAGAACTTTTGTCCCCTCCGAAAATCGTAATTCTCGACATTTAGCTGAAGGCCAACTTAATTTATAATAATAGTTGACATTATGATTTTAATCGAAGGATTTAAAAACAATCGTTCGTATTTTTTAGATTTATCCGCCCAGTTGGAAGATACAAAATATGAACTGAGGTGCAATTTCCATATGTCATTATTGATAACGAAATTAAATTCATGATTTAATGATCATCGTACTTTCCCCAAGAATTATTACATTTAGTGAAATGGCAAGTATATAAATGCGCCTAAGTAAAATCCTTTTTCAATCACTCGTATTTTTATCTTTAACATTAATTTACACAGTGGCCGAAGTTGGATAGCAAAACTATATACACGATTTAAACGATCATTGCAACGATTATGAGGAATTTGACAAATTGTAACGAGTTTATTGTAACCACTTTGTAACAATGATTGCGCAAATTGGTGATATCATTAGCCTTGTACAGTGTACAATTGCATAATTAAATGCATTTAAAATTGTTTATGGTTCTAGTCTATCTAATTTTAATGTAAGCGCCAATCTATGTGGGGAATAGAAATATAATGACACAAAATATAAACTTTGGTACGATCTTAACATGCTTCTTAGAAAGACATTAGCCTGTGATATCAGTGCCAAGCAATTGAATAAAATCCAGACAATTGCATAATTAAATGCATTTAAAATTGTTTATGGTTCTAGCCTATATAATTTTAATGTAAGCGCCAATCTATGTGGGGAATAGAAATAATGACACAAAATATAAACTTTGGTACGATCTTAACATGCTTCTTAGAAAGACATTAGCCTGTGATATCAGTGCCACGCAATTGAATAAAATCCCGACATTCTCAAGAGGTTCGTGCCAGAACTCATTCGAGTTGCCGAAGTCACGCTAACGTACATGTAAAAACTGTTAGTTTATATCTTTCTAAAAAAGAACCGCCTCGATAGTATCCACGATTACGCCCTGGTAGCATAGAATAATTTATAAATATTTCTTTGTGCCACATAACTTGGCTTAGTGTGTCATCCTGAGTCATTCGTTGTTTCTTGCAGAGCTACAATTACAAGGTCTTGAAGAAGCACCTTGTACGATACGAAGACTCGTCTATTCACGACGCTTACGTCTTTTTACTCTGTCGTGAATATATGCAGGTGGTCATTNATAATATTCTTAAGTAAATATTTTGCAAATATTTCAAATGTCTGGTAAATATTTACAAAATGTACGATATTCGTTAAATACGTAGGAAATATAATAGAAATATATCATACTACTAGGGGTATTTATCTTCAACTTTTTATTCCTCCTCTTATTTTAATTCTTCACCTTTTCGTTCTTTTCCTTCTTCCTTTTCGTCCTCGGCCTTTTATTCTTGTTTTTGTTTCTCCTTTTTTTCAATTCTTGGGTCAATTTCGTTCTACGATTTAACACTAACTTCGCCAATAAATCTTTGAATTTGGCCTGGGTCCAACAAGAGTTAGTATCTTCTTCCTCGTCATTTCTCGTCTCGTTGGCCACTCTCGTTCTCGAGCCAATTCCAACGTACGCAAGATCTAAATAAATGGGACAAGCTCGTGTTTTAATTTAATATTCGTTGGCAAAGTGGCTCCTTGACGCAGCCTTTTCCCATGCAGAGATTTTCTCATCTCAGTCTCTTATAAATTATACTCGTGTCTCTGAAAAATAAATACATATGTGTATGCAAACACTATCTAATAATTTTCGGTCGTGACGTATTTACTGTCTCATGCATAAATAATTATCTCCTATTTATGAGCACGTACCTAAATAGTGATTTGTTTATATGCGTACGGTTACATTAAAAATATCTTACATATTTATATAAAAATTCCCGTGTATATGCATAATGTATTTTTTCTTATCTGTCGGAAAAATTTTTAAAGGATGTCAAATGTACCATAATTATATAGTATAGAAATGTACATTATCGGAATACGTGGCATGACCTGGCAGTCGTATATACGGAATTTCCTGACAAAATTTTAAAAATGCAAGAGCGAATCTCACAAAAAGAGGAAAACCTTGAAGAGTGCCCTGCATTTTGCATTTTGCATTTTTAAATTAAACGAACTCGGTGGATCTCGCATTTTTACATTTATTCGCATAAGCTTTGTATCTTACGAAAACATCAGTAAATAACAATTTAAATTAACTTAATTTAAATTAGAAGCCACATGTTTAACCTATATTTACGGGCATAAATTTTGCATTTTTTACCGAATTTTGCCACGCGGACCACATTTTAAAGACAGATGTATGCCGAAATTTTTAATTTCTCAATATGCAATATCTGTCAATAAATATATTTTATAATGATTAATTCGCGTATCAATTTATAAACGGTGGTTACACATCACGGATACCTATTACGATGCATTACAGGAATGCATCTGCACCTTGCAGTCGCATATAAGAAAGTTGCAGATAAAATATATGACGCATCCCGCGAAAGAAGAAAACCTGAGGAGGAAAGCCTTGAAGAGTACCCTGCATTTTGCATTGTTAAACTAAATAAACAAATAAATCTGGAATATTCACATTGAATTCACGTAAATTTTTCCATCTTAAATAAACGCCAACAAAATCGCAATTTCAAATAAACCTTATTCGAAATAAAGTCCACGTTATTAACCTATATTCGCGCACATAAATTTTACATTTTTTTACTAAATTTTTCAACGCAGACGTTTTTAAACAAAGTACCCGCCTAAATTGTAAATTTCTCAATACACAATATCTGTCAATAAATACATTTTATATTTATTAAGGAGTTATACTACCCAGGCGCACTAAAAAACGAAGCTTTTTCAGGAATTCTTTTCTCTATTACTAAGCAATGAATCAAAATAAACTTTTGAGACTTTATTCTATGTGTATTAAGGTTTACAAAAATATTTTTTATTTACATTAAGGGTACAAAATGGCGTCGTGGTACTATGTAACTTGAAAAAATATTTTTCCGATGAAGGAAAAACGGTGTACACGGTTAGCAGTCTACAGGCGCCAGCTAAAGGAAAAGAAAAATTTTTTTTCTTAATCTACATTAGTTTTTCTTTGGAAGTACCCGAGATTTTTAATTTTTTGTTGAAAACCCACAAATTGGCATCAATTTAGATTTTTTCCTTTTCCTCTCAGTAAAAAATCAACCTCAAATTGTTTATTGCAATTGTAATTATTTATCAATCGTAAAAATCGCGTGTACTTCGATAGATAATCTATCTCAGAAGCTGCAGTTAAAATGTCAAGTCCGTCGGATAAAAAATGAGTAAGCTGCGCTGTACACAAATTCGAAAGACATAGTTACGAGAAAAACGCGTTCCAAGTGCTGCGCGCAGCTGAAAATAAGCTATAAAAATTGTAAAATTACTCAAAAATAGTTTTTGAATATCATTTTTTAATAGTTTATGAATCATTTAAGCGAATAAAAAAAAGTTTCCTGGGCAGTGTAACCCCTTAATACGCGTTTCAATTTATGAACGGTGGTTACGCACTACGGATATACCTACAACAATGCACTATAGGAATGCATCTACCTTGCACTCGCATATGAGGAATTTGCGGAGGAAATATATGGGCGGATCCCGCGAAAGAGGAAAACCTGAGGAGGAAAGGCTGATCGGAGCATTACGGAAAGACTTTGGTCGGCTCCAGGAGCGATCGTCGTAGCTGATGTCACCGCCCATAGCGGTCCAGCAAGCCACCTCCGCAGGCAAACGTTGACGCAGTTCTGCGATAAAAAGTCGAAGAACACACGGGGGAAGGCATTTCCGCTGGCCGCGCGCACATAACCTCTCCTAGAATTTTCTTCACTCCGTACATACCGCAGGAAGTCCCGAATAAGTTGCGGTTGTTATCAAACTGGGACTAATGGGCCGGGTTGCAGGATGCGAAAAGATCTGTATCACCGTGGGACAGTTTCTCTAGAGTTTATAGAAATACCTTAAAATAGAGGTACAAGAGAATTGGATACTCTGAGACTTAAGGGGATGTGAAAGTGGCATCCAAAAGCTCAATCGTTCATCAAACTTTACAGCGTGAACATAAAGGCTATAAGGAAGGTCTTGACACTCATGAAGATTCAATTTTTATAAGATATTTTGAAAATACCTATAAACAAATATTTAAACAATTGACATTTTTTGGATGCCAAGACCTTCCTTATAGCCTCCATATTCATATTGTCCAGTTTGAAGCGATTCGATACACTGAGGTCAGAGAAAAATTTCATAATCGAGATCTTTCTGACGACACTTTGATATCACCTTAAGGGGATGTGAAAGTGGCATCCGAAAGCTCAATCGTTCATAAAACATTTCTACGAGCTGGAGGTCTCAAATCGTTTCATATTTTAAACGTGAATATGGAGACCCTAAGGTAGGTCCTGAAACTCGGGAAATTTCATTTTTTATAAACTACTTTTAAAATACCTATAAATAAATTTTAAAGGAATTGAAATTTCGTGAGTTTCAGGACCTTCCTTATAGTCTCCCTATTCACGTTGTAACGTTTCAAACTATTCGGTAAACCGAGTTGGGAGAAAAGTTTTATAAACAAAACCTCTTCGACGCCAGTTTCACATCACCTTAAGGGGATGTGAAAGTGCCATCAGAGGGTTCGATCGTTCACGAATCGAGTATACCAAATCTTTTCAAACTTCGCAAGGATGAATATAAAGGCTAGAAACAAGGTCCTGAAACTCGCGAAATTTCATTTTTTGTATAAAAAAATTTTTTTGAAAATATCTATACATCTAAAACTAAAACATCCTGCCAAAAACAGTTCTATTGGCAGTTTTGTAAACCCGGGACAATTTACCCCACTTTACCCTATGTATTTGGCACAAAACTCAGCCGCGTTTTAAAGTGACGTCGAGCCGATGGAGAGGGAACTAAAAAACGAGGCGACGAGTAAACCAATGAATACCGTACGCGAGTTTCATTGGGAATGTCGGACACGGGTTCGTCTTGAAACGCCGCGAACAGGTTTCGAGACGTCTTCTGGGTCATCGTGGTTCTTACAGGTGCGGTAATGAGGCCCCGTTCGTCGAACCCAAAGTGTCCCGAATAAGTAATAAGCGGCTCTTTCCTCGTACAGAAACCATCCCGTAGCTGCTCGTATGTGGACGCGATCGGCAGATATTTTTTAAATGAAAGTTATATTCGAAAAGTTATGAAGTTGTCAACGTGGCTTTTACAGGTGCAATAATAAGAACTCGTTCGACGAACCCAAAGTGTCCCGAATAAGGAATAAGCGGCTCTTTCCTCGTACAGAGACCATCCCGTAGCTGCTCGTACGTGGACGCGACCGACAGATATTTTTCAAATGAAAGTTATATTCAAAAAGTTATGAAGTTGTCAACGTGGTTTTTACAGTTGCAATAATAAGACTTCGTTCGACGAACCCAGTGTCCCGAATAAGTAATAAGCGGCTCTTTCCTCGTACAGAAACCATGCCGTAGCTGCTCGTATGTGGACGTGATCGACAGATAATTTTTAAATAAAAGGTATATTCAAAAATTTATGAAATTATCAACGTGGTTTTTACAGGAGCAATAATAAGAACTCGTTCGACGAACCCAAAATGTCTCCAATAAGTAATATGTGGACGTATGTGGACGCGATCGACAGATATTTTTTTGAATAAAAGTTATATTCAAAACGGCATAAAGTTGTCATCGTCGTTCTTACAGGAAGATTAATGAGACCCCGTTTGACGTAACCAAAGTGTCCTGAATGAAATAAGTAACTTTCCTCGTACCAAAACCATCCCATAACTACTCGTATGTGGACACGACAGGCAGATATTTTTTAAATAAAAGTTATATTCAAAACGTCATGAAGTTATCAACGTGGTTTTTACAGGAGCAATAATAAGACTTCGTTCGACGAACCCAAAGTGTCCCAAATAAGTAATAAGCGGCTCTTTCCTCGTACAAAAACCATCCCGTAGCTACTCGTACGTGGACGCGACCGAAAGATATTTTTTAAATAAAAGTTATATTTGAAACGTCATGAAGTTATCATCGGCGTTCTTATAGGAGGAATAATGAGGCCCCGTTTGACGAACCCAAAGTGTCCCAAATAAGTAGTAAGCGGCTCTTTCCTGATACTAAAACCATCCTGTAGCTACTCGTACATGGACGCGATTGACAAACATATTTTAAAAATAAAAGTGATATTCGAAACATGAGATTGTTATCGTACTTCGTACAGGTCCAATAATGAGGCCCCATTTGACGAAACCAAAGTGTTCCGAATGAATAATAAATAAATAAAACTGAGTGAGTAATAAAAAAATTAAACTTTTTTCTCGTATAAAGACCATCTCGTAGCTACTCATGCAGGTCACTAAATGTAGCATCCCGGTCTAAAAAAAAATCATTTTCTCGTAAAGGGTAAGAGGTCAAAATTTCTTTCTCTTTGCTCTTGAGAGCTCATAAGTAGTTCATAAATATGGACCGGAAGTCCATAATTCTGGCCATGGTGGGGGTGTTACTTTCAATAACTTTACTCATACGTGGACTGAGAAAAAAGAAATTCATTGTACCAAGGAAACATTTCTTTGAATGGTACCAAAGACTATATTTTGTATAATTCAAAGAATGATTATTTGACTAAAATTAGAATAAATTGGATGCAACATTTCTTCAAAATGATGAGAATTTATTCAGTCAAATAACTATTCTTTGATTTATCAAAATATTTCATTGGTACCGTTTAAACATATATTTCTTTGGTTCATTGAATATTTTTTTCTCAGGGTGGACGCGTTCGACAAATATATTTTTTTTAAATACAATTCATATTCGAAATATCATAAAGTTGTCATTGTGATTCTTACAGGCGCAGTAATGAAATCCCGTTGTCACGGAAAAGTTCATCTCACTGTCGCCGAGGTTTCAGAAATGAAAATGAATTCAACTCTTGGAACATAAAAACATTACGAAACTCGGCGAAAGATCTAAACCAAGTTAATGGAATTCAGATTTCTCTTCCGGACGTTAAATGTCTATCAGAGAAGATTACCTTTTTAATATCTTCCGTTCTGTAAATGCAATTACTTCGATCGTGATGAGGCATTATCGGTATCCTAATTTAATTCACAAATTGTCTATTTCTTTACAGTTACGGTTGCTTACAATTACTGCCCCTGTTAATGATGTTTACAAATCTTGCAGTTACATTAGACGTTATCAGTCTGATAGAATGATTTAAATTAGTACGCAATGTATATACAATTTATAAACAAGTTTTCAATTTCATGACATTTATCGGAAATCATTCAAACCTGCTTGTAAAATTGTAAGTCATAATTAAAGACATCTACAAGTATATTTTATTTTTAGCAAACCGCAGCTGAATAAAACATATTCAATACATATTTCATTAATCCGTGAGTTATGTACAGCGATGTATGTTTAACACGTGCATGTACTATACATTTTAATTCTCGAAGTATAAAAATTCATTCCTTCCTGTAAATACGGTTTATATCAGCATTCAAATTACACATTGACATTTAAAATCATCACATACATTGATTACATCTTTCCCATTACACCTGCTTATTGTCCGTTATATTAAACATGTAACCTGCGAGTTATAATTTCCAATTTGTAAAAATCGAATAAAATCCAAATCCTTTGTTTTTCCGACGAGTTTTAAGTCTCTCTCCGATATTGTTCAACTGACTCGAATCTCGGATTCTTTAACCCTTTGGCTACTAAGAGCGTCTAAAGGCGCCCGACGTTTGGTCTAATATTGCCTGCACGGTCAGACGAATTTCGCCCATATGTCGAAATGACTCCATTCAAAGGGTTAAAGAGGACCCCGAGGAGACGCGACACCTCGATTGCGGGATATTTTTGGTGAACTTTTCGCTAATAATTGAAAGACATTTACTTGATAAAACCTGGAAAGAGATCACCTTAACCCTTTTGCTACTAAAAGCGCCTAAAAGGCGCCCGACGTTTGGTCCAATATTGCCTGCACGGTCAGACGAATTTCGCCCATATGTCGAAATGGCTCCGTGTTCAGAGGGTTAAACAACATTAATGTCGGCTTATGTTTTTCATATCTTGAGATGCAATCCATGTCCCGGTATCTGCAAAGACGCAAGTCGCATTCGTAATCTTGTTTTCTTGAGAATCTCTGCCCGACTTTGACCCATAAGAGGGGAAATAATGAATGAACATACGATTTACTACCAGACCTTAACAAATAATTACGATGTACCAGAAAGACAGTCGACATTTAAAAATCTAAAATGAAGTGGAATCTTTAATAATTTCCTTTTTACAAAAATCTCTTCACCTTCGATAAGCTATTTTGAACCTTCTGCAAGGAACTCGGTTAATAAATATATCGTTATAAGGGTTGTGAATAATTTTTTCCTGAATTTAATATCTTGAGGCCCTCTGCACGACTTTGAACGACAAGAAGAAAGGAAAAAAAATTAATATGATAGGAAAGGGCCATTATGGGTCATCAAGGGTCATCATATACTATATACATAAAACGAAAAAATATTTATATAATTTTTCTCCAAACTGGGTGTACCGAATCATTTGAAACTTCAGCACGTGATTATGAAGATCCTAAGGAAGAACGTGGGGCTCGAGTTTTATAATTTCATAAATTCCTTAGGACCTTCATAACCATATGCTGAAGTTTCCACTGATTCGGTGCATCCAGTTTCGAGAAAAGTTATATAAATATTTCGACGTTATATATAATAATAAACGATGTTACATATAATAATAATAATAAACTATTAAACTTTGAATGACGACAATGTTTAAATTTCGAAAACGAGGAGTAATTTATAAGAATATTTTTTTATATTTATGAAATTCTCCTCGCCTTCAAATCTTTGCTATATATCTTGGAGAAATGTTTTATAAATATTTCGACGATTTATACATGTATATAGAATGATCCTTTCATATCATCTTAATGATCAGATAATTTTCTATCGCACGGCCTTAACAAACTATTAAACTATGAATAACGACAATGTTTAAATTTCGAAAACGAGGAGAAGTAATTTTTAAGAATATTTTTTCTGTATTTATGGAACTCTCCTCGCCTTCAAATCTTTGCTGTATATCTTGGAGAAATGTTTTATAAATATTTCGACGTTTTATATATGTGTACACAATGATCCTTTCATATCATCTTAATGAGCAGGTAATTTTCTATCACACAACATTAATAAACGATTAAAGTATGAATAACGACAATGTTTAAATTTCGAAAACGAGGACGAGTAATTTATAAGAATATTTTTTTATATTTATGAAACTCCCCTCGCCTTCAAAACTTAGCTGTATATCTTGGACGGGGAAATCCGATTGAAAAATTTCTATTTTTATAATGATCATGAATATTTATCCGGATTTCGAGCGTGGTTAAGCACTGAGATGGCCTTATGCGTGCTTTTCCTGTAATACCACGTAAGAAAGGCGCGTAAAAGAGTACCGCGAGTTGTAAGCCGTCTTCGCACTTGCCGAGCGCACGCTTATATTTAACGCCGTGACATTCGCGTGATGTTATAGCCACGAAAGGCACGCAGACCTCGAAAGGTCAGCATCGATCTCCCTCCATGAACAGTCTTTTATGATTTATGCTGCGAGCTACGGAACACTGACAGATTTCTACCTGTTAAATACTTTGCGGATAAGTTATCATGCACCCGGCATTGAATTTCTTTACCGAACGCGTATACATTTTGAACAACACTTTGGGCTCAACATAGTTTGAAAGTTCTTTATTGTATGCCTCCCTTAAATCGTATTTCATGATTTACGCTGCAAACTGAAGGACACTGACAGATTTTTTATCTGTTAAGTCCTTGCGGATATGTTATCAATGAAGCGTTGAATTTGTTTATTAAAGGCTTATTAATTTTCGACAGCCATTTTGGTATCAATGGATTTTTAAATTCTCCGTTAGGTCTCCCTCTCTAAATCGTATTTCATGATTTATGCTGCAAACTGATGAACGCTGACAGATTTTTTTATCTGTTAAGTCTTTGCGGATATGTTATCAATGAAACATTGGATTTATTTATTAAGGGCTTATTCAATTTCTACGGCCATTTTGGTATCAATGGATTTTAAAAATTCTCCGTTAGGTCTCCCTCTTTAAATCGTATTTCATGATTTATCCTGCAAACTGATGAACGCTGACAGATTTTTTTATCTGTTAAGTCTTTGCGGATATGTTATCAATGAAGCGTTGGATTTATTTATTAAGGGCTTATTAATTTTCGACAGCCATTTTAGTATCAATGGATTTAAAAAATTCTCCGTTAGTTCTCCCTCTTTACATCTTATTTCATGATTTATGCTGCAAACTGATGAACGCTGACAAATTTTTTATCTGTTAAATCCTTGCGGATATGTTATCAATGAAGCCAGCGTTGGATTTGTTTATTAAAGGCTTATTAATTTTCGACAGCCATTTTGGTATCAATGGATTTTAAAAATTCTCTGTTAGTTCTCCCTCTTTAAATCGTATTTCATGATTTACACTCCAAGCAATAGATTTCTAGCTGTTAAACATTTCTCGGATCTGGTTCTGAAACCGTTTATGGAGAGCTTACGTCACATTTTTATAGCATTTTTAGTACCTCCGATGTATAAAAAGCCAAACGTAAATATCTGCGCACTCATACCACTCATATATTTTGAGACAGTACCTCTTGACTGTACAAGTTAGCGATAACACATTTTACCTTTTTTTTTTTTTATTATTTAACTAGATATTTCCTTACCAGATTTCATACTAATTTATTCAATCTTCATAACTGATACAAGAATAATTTCTATCGCCAAAGCATTTCTCACGAAATTTCTCCAAGTGTCCCAAAACATACGAACAGTACTGTAAATGATTATTAGAAATCCCATTAAAAAAGTATTGATGTCAATGTTCCAGTTGCATCGAAATAACTTGGAAATGTCAATACATTAACCTACATTCAACATCATTCACTCACAACACACATCTCATTAGCAATAAATTCTGGTATATAATACAACGATGATCGTTTATTTAATTATTGTTTTTATAATGTGGCAATGCAACCTTTATATGTTGATACCGCCACCGTTTCTTGCAAAAAAAATATAAGATCAAACAATTTCTTTCTCTCGCGCGAAAAAAAAATAGTAATAAATTAGTAATAAATTGTGCAATAAATTCTACTGAATTGTGCTAAAGTGAAAGCTTTATGTACACTTCTTTATAGCAATTTCGATACCTCTGGCATGAACATTCGCGTGGGAATGTCCTTTACGTGAATTCCTAAATTAATCTTAGGTTTTAAGGTGAAGTGAAACACGTCGAGGAACTTGACCGACGTCGATAAAGAAGATTTTTGTAAATACCTACGTCGCCGACGTTCGTTTTTATATCGACAGCTGTGTCGAATAATATTGGGTATTGTACCAAATGGCATACTCCACCTGTCGTTTTCGTACAATAATTATAAATAAATCGAAGTAAAACTCCAGAAATCCTCTGGATTCATGTTTTCTGAGGCCCTAATTGACTGCAGAGAGACACCCTGCGCCATCTGTGATTTCCAGGTCAATTAAATTTTCACTCCCAGACCTCGTATTCCCATCGTTTTAGCATAGAAGCGCATACAACACTTTTTTTGCCTTTATCCCGTTCAAATGCGAGTTTATCGATTACCAGAGTGTTCTAAATGGTCGTAAAATTGTCCTGACCCTTTCGTCTCTCATATCAGAGCCTTCAATAATTGTATATTGATCGAAATATGAGAGCGCGACGCCACTTTGGTTCTGGTATGGGCTAAGTTAAAGAAATTTTTTGAAAAAAATCCAAATTTTCAATGTGTCAGGACAATTCTTAGATGATCACGAGTCATGTGTCAAAGTTTCGGACAGTTTGGTCCAATACCCTTAAAAAAAAAGTGTTGTATTCGAATCGACTTATTTGAGGGGGACTTCACTTCACCTTAAGCGTTCAATAATTCTCGAGGACGGTTCAACGAACTTCGACTACGTACACATAACGTTGCAACTTTATTTTGTTTATCGGGACTTTCGAATGACCCCTTGCAGAATTCCCCGGAATGAATCGAGGCATATGTGGAGCGTGTATCGCGGGACTTGTGATCAATGTCGTTTTCACAGCGACTGGTGAAAGTACGCTTTTTAACCACTCTCTGTACTTCGTACGTTCAATAGCGAACATGCGACCGGCCTATGTTTGCGTAATTTCGCACCTATGCACTCGCTGACTTACGTTCTCCATAAAGGTAATCCATTCTATGCATTCCTACATGCGTTAAAGTGATACGAGTCCTTCGGAGTTCTTTAAAAAACCACGCAATGTCCGCCATTTTGTTCTTTCGAAGGAGACGAGAAAGGCCTAAAACTTGAAAAATTGTTTATTTTCGCCCCGGTAAACACTCCTTCGGATGGCATTAAAGCCCTAAATAATAATACAAGTAATTTCGCATTCATTAACTCGCTGACTTACGTTCTCCATAGAGGTACTCCACTCTATGCATTCCTACATGCGTTTAAGTGATACGAGTCCTTCGGAGTTCTTTAAAAAACCACGACAATGTCCGCTATTTTGTTCTTTCGAAGGAGACGAGAAAGGCCTAAAACTTGAAAGTATCATTTTAAGAAGTAATCGTTACCACGTCCTTCGGAGTTCTTTAAAAAACCAGGCAATGTCCGCCATTTTGTTCTTTCGAAGGAGACGAGAAAGGCCTAAAACTTGAAAGTATCATTTTAAGAAGTAATCGTTACCACGAGATTAATTCTTCGACGCCACTTTCATCTCACGTTAAATGTTATCCTTTGTGCCGAAATATTTATATAAAACGTTAATTGTTTATTCTCGCCTCGATAAATACGCCCTCGGATGGCATTAAAGCCCTAAATAATACAAGTAAAGCAAGAGAAACCATGGAAACAACCACAATCACCACGGTCACGAGGTTTGATCGATTTTCTTATGTACGTCAATCGCCATCCGAACATCTCTTCGTCCTCCTCTTCAGAAACATCCAAATGCCTTCATACGGCTAAAATAATATTCCTTGAAATGGCATTAAACTTCTAAATAATTCAAGTGAAGCAAGAGAAACCATGGAAACAACCACAATCACCACGGTCACGAGGTTTGATCGATTCTCTTACGAACTTCAATCACCATCCGAACATCTCTTCGTCGTCCTCTTCAGAGGCATCTAAAATGCCGGGAAAGAAGGTCACTCGGCCAGCCAGTTGGCTGCTGGACGAAAATATCGAGGGAGTGTTGCGGCTCTCCCTGAAACAAGAAACCCAAGAAAAGCTGTGTTGCGAGGTCGGAAGGCACGTTTTCCTAGAGTACCCCTGGACGTACGTCCCATGGGAGAACATAAGGAACCTGGCAAGCCAAGAAACCTCCGAATTCGCGGATCATCGAGCTCGGATCGAGCTATATCCAGGAGAAACGTTCCTCCTGGGGTACGCATCGGAAGAGCTCTTCTCCAACACTTTTGCGATCTGTTTAACCCTCGAAGCGAGGGATGCAGTTCGGTCCAGGAACCGGAAGATCAGCCAGGGCCTCCTCCGCAGGGTGAGGAAAATGGTGGAAAAGGTCCCCAGGTCCTGGACCTCGAAGGGAAGCGAATTAGAGCTGGAAGACGAGTTCTTGAAGTCCAACAGACCTCTCATCGAGGTCCAGATCAGTCTCCCCGTTGGTGTCCTAGGTCAGCCTCGAAAGCTCTCCGACAGGACCTCCGGGGACGCTCGAGACGGGTGCACCGGCATCCTCCCGAAATCTGGGGAATTCAGAAACATCCTCGTTAGGACCACCTCGAAGATGGTGCAGACCAAGACCCCAGGGATGGAGATAAAGGCGCAGACTAATCTGCAGCTTCCCAAGAACGCCTGGACCGATTATAAATATGAATTCGAGGTCCCGGAAGTCGAACAAGCGGTTTCGAGGGGTTAGTAGCTTGTGAAATGCATTCTAATCGGAACGAGTTTAAGGTGATGTGAAAGTAGTCTCGAAGAGTTCTCATTCATAAAACTTTTCTCCAAATTGAGGGTACTGAATCGATTCAAACTTTACAATATAAACATGGGGAGTACAAGGGAAGGTCCTGAAACTCATGAAATTTCAATTTTTTTTTAGTTGATAGATATTTTTAAGGGATTAGTAGGTTGTGAAATGCATCCTAATCGGAACGAGTTTAAGGTGATGTGAAAGTAGCCTCAAAGAGTTCTCGTTCATAACACTTTCCTCCAAACTGAAGGTACTGAATCGATTCCCACTTTACACTATAAATATGGAGAGTACAAGGGAAGGTCCTAAAACTCATGAAATTAAAATTTTTTTTTTTAGTTGTTACATATTTTTAAAATTAATTGTAAAAAATGAAATTTCATGAGGGTCAGGACCTTTCTTATAGCCTCCACAATCATGTTGTAAAGCTTGAAACGATTCGGCACATCCAATTCGGATAAAAGTTTCATGAACGATTCATCAGATGTCACTTTGACATCCCCTTAAGGTGATACGAAAATCGCATCCGAAGGGTCACAATCTTTTATGACACTTTTCTGCAAACTGGGTGTATCGAATCGTTTTACAGTTTTATGACGTGAATAGGAAGGTTCTAAGAAAGATCGTGACGCCTAAGACATTTAATTTTGTATACACAATTTAAACAATGTACGCAAATTAAACAATAGTACTTTCCTTAAGGTGTTGATATTCACGTGGTATAATTTCAAGCGATTCGGTACACCCAGTTCAATGAAGAGTAAATATGGAGGCCCTGAAGAAGGTCCTGACACCCATACAATTTCCTTTTTTCTACGAGTTTACAAACATTTAGTACATTTTTCGTAAAAATTTAAATTTTCTTCTCGGGATCTCAATATTTACATGGTAAAATTTCCGACGATTCGGTGCATCCAGTCCAATGAAAAGTTTCATAAATTATCGTCACCTCGGATGCCACTTTCATATCACCTTAAATTATCCGTAAAACGTTTAACAAGACTGCTGTGTAAGCAAAATGTCCCAGACCTTTTGAATTTATTGTAAACTCCCTATTAAATCGCATTTCACAACCAACTCCCTCCAGGTAGCAAGGATACCGCTGAAGAAGCGGAGATTAGGGAAAGGACCAACCTGGAGGTCTTCCTAGAGACGAGATCGCAGAGAATCCTGGACTCCGTTGCATATAATTCGGTGATCGACCTCCATTCGCAAGACGTGGATCGATTGGTGTTGGATAAGGTCAAGGATACAAGGCCAAAAGAGGCCCTGATGTACCAGGAGTGCACATCCTTCATAGATCTCGAATCCACGGAAGGGAAAAGAATTTCCAGCGTCTCTTGACATCCACTTTTCCAGGACATCCTGGCCGTGTCCTACGTTAAGCATCCACCGTCAATTCTTTTAAAATCCTCGGACCGTGAATTAAAATCCGTGCCTGAGTCGGAGTACCCTGGAGTGGTGCTCATCTGGTCCTTCGAGGACCCTCTTCGGCCTTTGCTGATCCTGGAGGACTTTAGAGAAGTCCATTGCGTGTCCTTCTGCCCATTCCGCCCTGAGATCGTCGTTGGTGGAACCTCGACGGGCCAGCTCGTTTTCTGGAACCTGAAGAATTATTTCAAGGATCGGGAAGATCTCGAAGAGGTACTCGAAAGGATCTCCCCCGTTGCTGCAAGCAGCAGGAACAAGTCCCATGGTCTACCTGTTCGGGACATCCACTGGATTTCACCTGGCTGTAAAATAGAATCCGATGGGAGAATATCCCAGGAAGATGGAAATCGAACTCAGCAATTCTTCACGGCATCCGAAGATGGATCCATCATGGTCTGGGACTTCCACTTCAAACCAAATGCATCTCCCAGGAGTCCAAGGTCCCCGTACTCCCCCAGGTCTCCGGTCTTCTCTCAGACAATTCTTCAGGATGACATCGAAAGCCTGGACGAGAACCTGCAACCAGTTTACAGGATGTACCTTCAGGTACGCCCAGAAAAATACTTGGTTGAATCGATACAATTTTTTTTTTTTTCATCCATTCATAGAATATCATCATATGGACAACCAAATAATTGCTCGACGTGACAAAATTCATGAAACCTTTCTCTGAACTGAATATACACCAAATCCTTTCAATCTTCACAGTGGATATAGAGACTTTAAGGAAGGTCCTAACATTCGTAAAATTTCATTTCTTTATAAAAGATGTTAACACGGATGAACAAATTTTAAAAAAATTGAAATTTCATTGGTGATATTAAGTCTCTATGATGAATTTTGTCACGTCAACCAAGTATTCGGTTGTCCATATAAAAATCTTATTCTATGGTTGGACCAAAGAAAATTGTATTGATTCAACCATTTTTTTTTTTGCGGGTCGTTAAAAAATTTCTATCAAGTGGAAATAATTTTCCGGAGAAGAGTTACTCGAGCTGAAGAAAAAGGATCTTAAAAAGGGCGCCCTATACTTGGTATCGATTTGAAAGTATTGAATGAATTATTTATTTATATCGATTTATCCATACCTCCAGGTGTCCAAGAACATAAACTTGACCTTACTCACCATTCACCCTACCTCCTCCAAATTCGACCTATAGTTGAAGAAAAGGGATCTTAAAAATGGCGCCCTGTACTTGGTATCGATTTGAAAGTATCGAATGAATTGTTTATTTATATCGATTTATCCATACCTCCAGGTGTCCAAGAACATAAATTTGACCTTACTCACTATTCACCCTACGTCCTCCAAACTCGACCTATAGTTGAAGAAAAGGGATCTTAAAAAAGGCGCCCTATACTTGGTATCGATTTAAAAGTATCGAATGAATTGTTTATTTATATCGATTTATCCATACCTCCAGGTGTCCAAGAACATAAACTTGACCTTACTCACCATTCACCCTACGTCCTCCAAACTCGACCTAGAAGAGGTCCATGAAGAGGCCAAGGAAACTGGACCTTCGGTGGAGTTAGGGAAAAAAACTGAAAACTTCTCCAGAGCATTTTGGGTGGGATTGGCAGACTCGGATATTTCATTGTGCACCTGGAAGGGCCACGAATTCGACTCGGACGTCACCGACTGGGAACATATGAAGATTTCTTCAGGGCGGATTGTTCATGACGGACCCGTAACAAAAATCCTTCGGTCGCCTCACGTCTCTGGGCTGTTTTTGAGTCTAGGTCAGAGTTGATAAAAGTCGTTTCTTTGAAAAAATCAACAGCCGTAAAGATTACGAATTTGCTAAATTAACATTAACCATTCGAGTAAACCCTTAATTGATTTTCTTTTTATTTTTAATATTCAATGAACATTGAGTATTTCATTTTTGGAAATAAATGTTTTTTAAAGTGTAGGCTCTTCCTCATGCCTCACTTTTATAGGCGCCTTTAGGGATCTTAGGTCTAGGGTGGTTAAGGTGAAGTGAAACACGTCGAGGAACTTGACCGACGTCGATAAAGAAGAATTTTCTAAATACCTACGTCGCCGACGTTCGTTTCTATATCGACAGCTGTGTCGAATAATATTGAGTATTGTACCAAATGGCATACTCCACCTGTCGTTTCCGTACAATAATTATAAAGAAATCGAAGTAAATCTCCAGAAATCCTCTGGATTCATGCTTTCTGGGGCCCTAATTGACTGTAGAGGGACCCCCTGCGCCATCTGTGATTTCCAGGTCAATTAAATTTTCACTCCGAGACCTCGTATTCCTATCATTTTAGCATAGAAGCGCATAAGACACTTTTTTGCCTTTATCCCGTTCAAATACGAGTTTATCGATTATTAGAGTGTTCTAAATTATCGTAAAATTGTCCTGACCCTTTCGTTTCCCGTATCAGAGCCTTCAATAATTGTATATTGATCGAAATATGAGAGCTGGACGCCATTTAAATTCTGGTCTGGTCTAAGTTAAACATATTTTTCCAAAATCCAAATTTTGAATGTGTCAGGACAATTCTTAGATGATCATGTGTCAAAGTTTCGGGCAGTTTGATCCAATACTCTAAAAAAAAAGTGTTGTATTCGAGGAGGGTTTCACTTCACCTTGAAACCGAGTAGGTTTTATGTATTATATTTTATTAACTGGAAAAAGAAAACCCGGAAAAAACCGCTGGTTTTAACCGGAATGGATCGAACTTTGCCAATCCTGATTTCAACCCTGGTTCAGGTGGAAGGGTCTTCGCCCTTTGGAGCGACGAGTATCCGCAGTCTCCCTTGCTGAAGAGGAAGTCGAGGATCCACTACACCGCCGGATGCTGGACCAGCAGACCATCCACCTTCGTGCTCGCTAAATTGGACGGAGAATTGGAAACCTGGGATTTAAACGAGACAACCAACGATCCCATTTTCGTACAAGCTGTATCCGGGAAAGTAGTCACTCACCTGTTCTTCCACGAGACGAAACGCCTAATCGGAGTCTGCGACTATAACGGAGCAGTGAGGACCTTCAAGGAACCCGAAGAGTTTCTGCAAGACACCCCGAAGAGGACTGCTTGGCTCCGGAACTTCGTCTCGAGGGAAATAGGAAGAAAAACGGAGTTTGTCAGCTGGCAGGAGAATTATCTCAAGAATGATAAGAGAGCACTCGAGAGGAAGTCCGCGCGAGTTGCCGAAGAGGCCAAGAGGAAACACGAAGAGGCTAGGCAGAAGTTTCAGAAGGAGCAGGAAGAGTTGGCCAGAGTTGCCGAAGAAATGAGAATCAGGGAGATCAAGCTATCGAAGGATGCCATCTGGAGGAAGAACGATCACGAGAGGATGCAGAAGATCCTCCTGAGGAAGAAAGGATTCTCTCCTAAGGAACTGCTCGAAGTCAAGAGACCCTTGGACCAGTTAAACGAGGACAGAGTCGTCAAGATGGAAAGGGCTGGACAGATTTCCAAGTTCAAAGAGACCTTCTTCAGGGTGGCCGTGGCCTCGAAATTGCCGGAACTTCAGGAAGAGAAGATCGAGCCCAAAATCCAGGAACCGACCGACGATGTCAGTCCGGTCGAGGTCAGAAAACGAGATTTAGGGAATTTTAAAAAATGCCTCGAAGAGGCCAGGGTAGCTCTCAAAAACCCTAATCGGGTTCCCAAATTTCATTGGAAAAATGTTCTCCTGTATCAAAAGTCTTCCGCCCTCCAATTTCCCCGAAAATGATTCCTTTTTGTCTTTTGATAATAACCCAGATGGACAAATTGATGCAAATTTTGCATGAAATTTGACTCGTAAAAGATCATGAAACGAGTCATGAAGGTGTTGCTTGTGAGTCCTTATTTGGAACTCGTATCTGCATTACACAATGACAAGTAAAAAATACTTAAATATGATACAAAGTTAAGTACATGCATTGTCTCGACGTTTATTTGCATATGTGCAACTAAATTTATCTCAAGCTTTGCTGATAAGCAATTGCAACGTCTCCCAGATAGAAATTCATGATCATCATATGATAAGGAAAATCGATTTACGAACAATTTACTGCATGAAATGTCTGCAATATATGTACGCATATTACGCAATTAATTTGAAGGAAAATTTGCGATAAATTTGTCATAAATGGTTGTAGCAATATATTTACCGCATACTCGAGTTATATGCCAGTTATGCCATAATCGACATTTATGAACTGAAAATTTATGGAAAATTTAAGGTCATCCCATGACATTAATTTGCGGACATTGTATGAAGTTAGTTAGTGCCACAAATGTGAGCTAAATATGACGTTGCTCCATGTTCCCATGACTCAAATATGAGCTACAGATACTGCAATTGTTAATCAGCAATGCGTGAGATAAATTTAGCTATACATATGCGGACAAACATCCAGACATTGCATGTACTTAACTTTGTTTCATATTTAAGTATTTTTGGTTCGTCGTTGTGTCCTGCAGATATGAGTTCCAAATGAGGACTCATAAGCAACACCCTCATGACTCATTTCATGATCCTTTATGAGGCAAATTTCATGCAAATTTTGCGTCACTTTATCTATCTGGTCTTTAGCTCATATTTGAGCCATGGCGTAACAAATTTACCGAAAATTCTTTGTAAATCGATCGAAAGCAACACCCTCATGACTCATTTCATGATCCTTTATGAGGCAAATTTCATGCAAATTTTCCGTCACTTTGTCTACCTGGTCCGTAGCTCATATTTAAGCCATGGCGTAACAAATTTACCGGAATTTCTTTATAATTCGATTTTCCTCATCATACGACGATCGCGAATTTCTATCTTGGAATTTAAGAGAACAAGAAAGAAGAACGAAATAATTGGAATTAATAAATTCACAGATATTTGTGGAGGAAGATTCTTATATATTTTATTTCAGCTTGTTTATATAGTACTACTTATACTTTGTAACAATACCTTCCACTTTTTTATTTTTTATTTAGGAATTTATTTCTTGTACCAAGTATTGGTTTATTATGCCTTTGTAACTGGTATAACGATAATTTCCTTCACCGTATCGTTTTTCAGGGAATTTAGTTATTTTACCGAGTGACCTCGAGATATATGAGCGATATCGGACATTAAATCATCGATAGAAGAGGGAAAACATTTTTACAACAATCATCGTTCTAATTTTAGGGACTTCGGTCAGTCTTCGATCAACCGTGACTGTATATGTATAACATTGCAATAAAAAATTCGGCCTTGGACGCGATAAGATAAAAGACATGAGAGCAGCTCGCAAATATGTAGTTCATCACGTCTAATAAATAAATTAGTCATCGCATAATTTAGTTACTAAAGAAACTTTGTAAATTTAACGACATACATTATATGGTAACAATCTCGAAAAAAAATAAAATACCACTTAGACTTAACGCTTGTCTAATTTCCATATCCAATTTCTTCGGTAACATTGTTACAAACTTGTTAGCATTGCAGTTACATAATATTAACATAACATATAACACGTTACCGATGTGTAATGTATACGTTACATTATTCGTTGTATAACAGTGTTATATAGCTACACAGGAAATAGTATTACAAATCATACTTATATATTATATGTATGTTACATGTTACAAATGTTATGTAACGGTTATATTGTTACGTAACGTTTTTGGTGGGTGATCGCTAAGATCCTCTCTCGCTTGTAACACCCTTTTTATTTAATAATAAAAAATAAATGCCTGAACGTTTACTTGTACCCTGTTGGCCTAATTTCAAGGCTTAATTTAATCGTTACCCTAATAACAGAAAATATTTGTCCTATATTTTCTATATATTTAACGAATATCGTACATTTTGTAAATATTTACCAGACATTTGAAATATTTGCAAAACGTTTACTTTAGAATATTATCCCTATAATATTTATATAATATTACCTCCATGTGTTTTCATAATATTTTTCTACCAGATATACAATACATTGCGTTTCATTTTAATACGAGTATTTTTTAAATATTATCCCCCGAATATATTATAAACGTTTTAAAAATACTTAAAATAAAAATCACACGTTTTGCTCCCATAATGAAATAGCGGAATGAAAGTATTACAATAATTTCTCGTCTTTTTTGATACCAAATAAAGTGTGCGATAATAGTCGTGAAGTAAAAAATGTATTTTTATTGTGTTAATAAGTTAAAAAATATAATTTCTATATATGTTTATAAATTATTGAAACTAAATATGTCATTGAGATATTCAAGAAATATTTCAAATATCTTCGAATGAAATCTACAAGAAATCTTAAAAAATCTGTCGCTTTAGATATTTAGCAAAGATTACAAAGAAATATTTAGAAATTATTCTATGCTACTAGGGTACTTTACAATTGTAATATTAAATTAACATTTAAATCGATTTTTCCAGGGCATCGGGATAATTTGCATGGCCTGCGCATCCCCGGCTTACGTTGGGGCGACATATTGGTTTCTCTTCGTGGCAGTCACCGCCTTCATCGCTAGTCTCATCTGGACCTTCATCTATCTTCTTTCCATCCGCGAGGCCCTCAAGTTGCCCATCAACTGGCTCCTCACGGTGAGTCTCTTGGACACGGAGCCTCTCTTATAAATCCGCGGTCTTCGGAGATAAGAACGAATTTTTTATCAATCTTCATCATTTCAGGAGCTGCTAAACACCGCCTTGGAAGCTGCTCTGTATCTGACGGCTTTCGTCGCTCAGCTCTCCTTCTGGGTTGGCCATGGCAGTGCCTTCAGGAGTGCTGCGAACATAGCGGCTGGGGTCAGTATAAAAAACATAAATAAACTTAAGGTGAAGTGAAACACGTCGAGGAACTTGATCTACGTCGATAAAGATGATTTTTCTAATTGCCTACGTTGGCGACGTTCGTTTTTATATTGACAGCTGTGTCGAATTATATTGGATATTGTACCAAATGGCATACTCCACCTGTCGTTTTCGTACAATAATTATAAAGAAATCGAAGTAAATCTCCAGAAATACTCTGGATTCATGCTTTCTGGGGCCCTAATTGACTGCAGAGAGACCCCCTGCGCCATCTGTGATTTCCAGGTCAATTAAACTTTCACTCCGAGACCTCGTATTACCATCCTTTTAGCATAGAAGCGCATACAACACTTTTTTTGCCTTTATCCCGTTCAAATGCGAGTTTATCGATTACCAGAGTGTTCTAAATTGTCGTAAAATTGTTTTGACCCTTTCGTTTCTCATATCGGAGCCTTCGATAATTGTATATTGATCGAAATATGAGAGCTCGACGCCATTTTGGTTCTGGTCTAGGCCAAGTTAAAAAATTGTTTCCAAAAATCCAAATTTTGAATGTGTCAGGACAATTCTTAGATGATCAGGAGTGATGTGTCAAAGTTTCGGACAGTTTCGTCCAATACCCTTTAAAAAAAAAGGGTTGTATTCGAATTGACTGATTTGAATTTGAAGGGGGTTACACTTCACCTTAAGGTGATACGAAAGTGTAATTAAGAAACTCAGCCCTAGTCATTATCTGCGATGATCAGCTTGGTGCATCAAATTGGACAATTTCTGAACCTCTTGAATGTGTGAAGTCAACTTTAACAAGGCCATCGAGATTGGACGATTTTTCTGCGTTTTCTAAGCTATGATATATACATAACAAAAAGTCAAAATATTTATAAAACTTTTCTCCAAACCGTGTGCACCGACTTATCTGAAACTTTAACACGTGGATTATGGAGGCCCTAAGGAATAACGCGCTGCTCGTAAAATTTCTTTTTTCGAGAAAAATGTACTTATCTCGGACAAGAACTAAAAAAGATATTGTTTTTTCTTTTTTTTTTCGAAAAATGAAATTTCACGGGCAGCGCGTTCTTCCTTAGAGCCTTCATAATCATGCGTTAAAGTTTTAGATAATTTAGTGCACACGGTTTGGAGAAAAGTTTTATAAATACTTTAACTTTTTGGTATGTATATATCACACTTTCATATCACATCAAGGTGATATGAAAGGCGCTGAGAGATTTAATCGACGTCGATAAAACGAAATATCGTCTATACCCTTTTTGGTGGTAACGTCATTTCGAATACTCAAGTGGTAACATAAGATGGCGCGTCACGTCGCCGACATTTATATTTATGTTGAAGCCTTTTACAGTCTACGTTGAGAGTTATACGAAATGAAGCGCTCCATATGCCATTCCGGTAAAGCAGTGATAAAGAGATCGACGTCAAACTGTCGAAATCCCGTGAATTCATTATTCTAACGACTGTTTAGGACCAACGTCGCCATCTGTGACGTTTAGCTGCAACTAAATTTTTCCTCTACAAACACGCGTCAGCCCCAAGACGAGCCAGCATTCTCTTGCAATCTTTCGTGAAAGTATTTTCCATATTTTCCCACCTGACTCTGTAATATTAAATTTCTATAGTATTCTAAATAGTTCGAGGTAGGTCCTGAAGCTCTTAATTTACGATTCTACGCTATCAAGAAGCGTGAAACATGAAAAACGTACCCGGACCATGCCATGTTGGTCCATGATACATTTTGTACAAAAAAAACTTATTTGTTTATCATGGACCAATACATTAGTCCGCGAAAGTTGATCGTACGAACTCGAGAATCGGATCCCAGGATCTGTAAATCCCTACTAATATATCTGTTTTAACCCGTACATTAATTTCTATATTTGCATCCTACTCCAGATCTTCGGAATCTTCAACACCTTCGCCTACGCAGCCGGCGCGTACTTCATCTACCTCGTGTGGAAGAACAGCAGCAACCACTGAGAGGACCAGGTCCTGAAGAAGAGCATGTGTGTCGCGACAGCAGCATCAGGACCCAGGCCGAGTCCTGGAGGAAGTTCCCGATGTGGTCTCCCGATTTTCCCGCGGAATGGACACATCGCGCAAAGCTGGTCCCAAACTCGAAAGGACCACGGAGCACCAACTTCGCAGCATAACACTTCGAAATCGTCATATCCACACGCTTTAACGCATAATCCTCGTCGTCCCTGAGTCGAAATTCTGATCCTTATAGCGTCCAATCGTAGGCCTTAAATGGACTTGGGGATGATACAAAGAACGTTAACTCTTCTGTACAATTGAGGTCCTACTTTAAACCTTGAAAGTGGCAGACATTTCCATTTCTTCCACTTGTAGACCTAAAGTAACGCATTCATTTGTATCGAGCAGGACGTACATGGTTCAAAGTGGGATTTAAAGAGGGAAATAGGAGCAAAAAAGGACTTACTTAGGTTCAAGATAAGGTCAAAATTTCGACTTTGGTCGTCCCGTTGCGGATGGCGGTCTAAATAAGGTCCCTTCTTCATCCGATGACCATCCTTCCGGGTCGAATCCCCGTTTTTCCTGTTGAAACGAAGGCAGAATCAGCGCGACCGTTTCCGATAACACGCCGTTGTATTTAATTGTACCATAATGTTTGTTAAGGAATGGACCTCGGCCCGGTCACCTCCGAGGAGCTCTTTGCTGATCGGTCTCTCTCGGTACCGATTTAACGTGCACTCTCTAAGGGGATCTAAAAGTGGCATCCGAACGCTCAATCGTTCATTAAACTTTACAACGTGAACATAGAGGCTATAAGGAAGGTCTTGACACTCATGAAATTTCAATTTTTATAATAAATTATGAAAATACCTATAAACAAATTTTTAAAAAATTGAAATATTTTAGATTTCGATACCTTCCTTATAGGCTCCATATTCATATTGTCAAATTTAAAAAAATTCGATGCACTCAACTCGGAGAAAAGGTTCATAATCGCGACCTTTTTGACGACGCTTTTACATCACCTTAAGGGGATCTGAAAGCTCAATCGTTCATGAAACTTTTCTACGAGCCGGGGGTACCGAATCGTTTCAAACTCTACAACGTGAACACAGAGGCTATAAGGAAGGTCTTGAGACTCATGAAATTTCAATTTTTATGACAAATTAAAAAAAATTGAAATTTTTTGGATTTCGAGACCTTCCTTATAGGCTCCATATTCATATTGTCAACTATGAAACAATTCAATACAATCAGGTCAGAGAAAAATTTCATAATCGAGACCTTTTTGTCGGCACTTTTACATCACCTTAAGGGGATCTGAAAGCTCAATCGTTCATGAAACTTTTCTACGAGGTGGGGGTACCGAATCGTTTCAAACTCTACAACATGAACATAGAGGCTATAAGGAAGGTCTTAACACTCATGAAATTTCAATTTTTATAACAAATTTTTAAAAAATTGAAATATTTTGGATGTCAAGACCTTCCTTTAGCCTCTATATTCACATTGTCAAGTTTGAAACGATTTGATACACACAGTTAAGAGAAAAATTTCATAATCGAGACCTTTTTGACGGCACTTTTACATTACCTTAGGCTTAATCAGTAAATCTTACATTAATCGGTTAAGTGTAAGTGCTGTACGCACGTGTTCGCAGGTCTACCTGTTAAATGTCTAAATGTGGTTTAATTCCTCTGTACTTTCCTTCATATAAACGGCTATTACGTGATCCTGGTTTGCCGAGTTTGTGGGGCGGATCTTGTTCTTGCTTTCTCGTTGATTGAGTAATACGTGCGTACGACTCGAATGCGGATTCTGTATGTGATCGTTGATCGATATTTGTTCATTTTTTCCCTGATTTTCTGCGTAATTGTTCCCGTTAAACGCTCAATTAGAGATTTCTCGATAAAGCGATAACCCGACCTAGAATTTAATAAAGGGTCCCCAGATAGACAAAGTGATGCAAAATTTGCATCAAATTTGCCTCATAAAATATCATGAAACGAGTCATGAGGGTGTTGCTTATGAGTCCTCATTTGGAACTCATATAAAATACTTAAATATGAAACAAAGTTAAGTACATGCAATGTCTCAATGTTTGTCCGCATATGTACAGCTAAATTTATCTCAAGCTTTGCTGATAAACAATTGCAGCGTCTGTGGCTCATATTTTAGCCATGGCGTGACAAATTTGCCGAAAATTTGTCTTCAAATTTATCGTGTAATGTGCGTACATATATTGCGGATATTTCATGCAACAATGGTCTACAAATTGTTTGTAAATCGGTTTCCCTCATCGTATGATGGTCATGAATTTCTATCTGGGTCGTTAGGTGCCTTTCTTGTTCACGTCCTAAAAACGATACAATCTTCTCCGAATTTTTTTATAATTGTACGAAAGTGCCTGAAGGAGCTGGACAGTAAATGATGTCAATTGTTTAATATTCAAGAAATTATATAATAATAAAAGGGTATAAGTACCTTTTTTGAGCTCGCATACGATAATAGTACACTTATATAAATATTCTTATATCGACTGTACAGAAGCATTCGACCGTGAACAATGAATACTGAAAATTATTTAACGTTTTACTCATAAATATTAAGTGGTATTTAAGAAATAAAAAGATCGTAAGGGATCATAAGTATCGCTCCCTTAGTTCACGACCTAAAACGGCCACAACTATCTGCAAAAGTATTTATTTATCGATTATACAAAAGTGTCTGAATGAGTAAAACATAAAATAATGCAAATTACTCGATATCAGAAAAATGATAAAGCATCACAAATACCGTGCCTTAGATTATATCGTAAAACGGTACAGTCCTCTCTGAATTTTCTTATACTAACTGTACAAAAGTGCGGGAATGAACGGAATACTAAGTGCTGGAAATTATTTAACATCTGAAAAATGTAAAAACTGATAAAGGGCCATAAGTACCTTATCCGAGTTCACATCCTAACACACTGTACAATCCTCTCCGAATTTTCTCATGTCGACTGTACAAAAGTGCCTGGATACGCCGATTATTAAATAATGCGAATTTACCTTGCGCTTTAAAAAACATTACAATTTGTTACCTAAAGTTAAACATATGGAACTGTAAATTCCGTTTACATGGCGTGCTGTCCCATGGAATGTACAAAAGAGTGATATGTAAATTACATACGACAAAGTTGAAACACAGAAGTTCTGTATACTTAACGAATGCTAAGATTGTATACTTTTTATTCGCGCAAATTGTATCGGGTTTATTATATGTTTATCTGTACACACGGGCGGATTATTTGCATAATTGTCGATCGATGCCCAGTGAGAGATTTTTCCTTATCGAGCGATGCCACTGAAATTGATCGAGAGACATCGTAATTACAAGTTCAAATGCTAAGAGAGTACAATTATCTCCCCGAGAGTACAATTTTAACAGCTCTCCTCCGGCATGTCGACTGTACAAAAGTGCCTGAACGAACGGAACGAGAAACACAACTCGAATTATTTATATTGCGCTTAAAAAATCCACGACCCCATTATTAGGACACGGAATTATTTATCGCGTTTACATGACTTACATGTTTCATAGGGTATACAAAAATGTATCCAACATGGAACATACAAGAGCCGTATACAATCTAATAGGCTGTATGTAGATTACATATGCTTGTAGAATTTATACACGAGTTCCATGTGTCCAGTGAATGCGAGATTGTGCATTTTTTACGCGCCCAATTTCTATCAGCTTCTTTTCTACATACTTTTCTGTACACGCGAATACGTTACAATTATCATAAAATGGATTTTACCTTCGCAGATGCCTTCGACAGTCGTCGAGGAGTACTTCACGAGCGATCCTTTTAGAATAATACAACTTAATAGCGTTTTACACAGTACGATTAGATGTCCAACTGTTACAACTTGTACATTTTAACAATGGAGGGTGGAAAGTGAGACCGTGTAGAGACGAATGCCTTTCCTTATATATTTAATAACATATATTGATTCTTGTTAACTAGTATCAATCGGGTGATAACGTGCGGCTGGATTCCGGTTATTTATAGATACACCTTCCCCTCAATTTCCGCGGTTATATATAAATAGTACGTTAACCAACGGATGGCGGCGCTGTAATCATCTCTCCATCTCTCTTAATCTTATAGCGATATATAGCGAATTGCATTCTTTCTTTATCTTACCCACAATACTCGCCTTTCTATATGCGTCTCCCTTCCTCGTATGTGAAATATCGTTGGCTAACACACGCGATCTCTCTTTTACCCCCACTTCTGGTTTGTTAGCCAACTTTTAGAGCATCAAGCGCTAACATAGGATCTGGGCTTCTAAGGGACTTCTGAATTCTTTGGCATAATCTGGCCTGGTTAAGAAAATTATAGTGCGAGTTAAAAAGTTGGAATATTTTTATAAAACGTTTGCCCGTACTAAAAAAACAAAAGAGGGAAGGGAATGCAATTTAATACGTCAGCGCTGCAATAAATCACGTCCATGGACGTATATATGAACCATTCATTGAGTGCCGCTCGCAGAACGGTGAGAGAACAAGAACTATGGTAAATGAGTTGAGGTAATGAGTAAATGAGAATACGCTTCTCTGCGCTGGTCGCGTGCGCAGTAAGTTCTTGACAGTTGGTTGACAGCAATATACATATTGACATACGCAAATTACTCTTTATTGCGCACTCCTGTTGCACAGACAAGCGTACACCCGATTGCCAACGTTCTCATTGGGTGCATTCGGAGGAGACAAGCGGTTACCGATGAGTTGGGAACATGTTGCGATTTTCTGCCGAATGGACTGTTCAGTGATGATAATATGACAGCATCCAGTGTATGTAACCCAACCTCCTTATAGCACTGACTACTAATATAATTATTTAGGCTATAAGGAAGGTCTTAACACTCATGAAATTTCAATTTTTATAACAAATTTTTAAAAAATTGAAATATTTTGGATGTCAAGACCTTCCTTTANACTACTAATATAATTATATTAATTATATTAATTATATTAGCAGTCAGTGCTTACAGTACATGTACGTCGTGTATTATTTCAGCTATTTCATTACCTGAACGATTTTGCACCTTTTCGTTACATACATCAACAATTTCTATAGATGATATATTTTTAGAAAAATATTCGTAACAGAATGAAACGTCTGAAAAAAAACACTCACATGTTCAACTTGACTGACAACTTAACTTGTAACTTAATTATTTATTTATTATTAGTTTTTTGTTCTATATTAGGAAGATAGAATACATTAGATTAAGGTTAAGTATACATTTCGAAATAACGTACCATTTTGTAACATTTTATGCACTTCTGCACTCTCTACTACATCGTACTGAAGACCGTTTACTTCATACATTTCACTGTAATAATTGATTTTATTTGCCATCCTTGCTTCTTTAACTTGAATTTACACGGTTTGAATTTGAATTTGATCTACCCAACACGTTGAGCGCAGGTAGCGTAGAAAATTTATGATATATAAAATGGCGTCTGATCAGTAAACATGTTGAGTGAACGTACCCATTCAGCAGATGAGCGCTAACCGATCACTCAACAGTTGTCTCCTCTGAATGCACCCAATACCTCTCAACAATTTTTTATTTACAAGGTATGTACCTTTATTTGCAATATTACTAGACCGAAAGTGCTAGTAATCTCGTTCTTTCATATAACGAACACGTAATTCGACGAATAAACCCACATGAGAAGAAAGTGCGAGAAGTGAGCGTTCTCGTCAAAATGACGTAATAAACGCCCTGGTCTCTAGTCTCTATGGACAAAACGAACAAACCTTCTGTCGACTACTCTCGGCTATCTTCGGCCGCGCTCGTTACGCTACTGTGGCGCCCTCGCAAAGTTTTATCCTACAACACGTCCAACTGCGGAGACAGCGATTAATCCACTCCGTGAGCGGGCGCGACACAGCTGCTTCCACGTCCAAACCCATAAACCCCAAAACAGATGTGGAGTGACTGTCCAAATTTCTGACACATCCGAGCCAGCGAGTTCGACGACTGAGAGCTGCTTTCTCTCCAGGCGTCGGAGGTATCGGAACGCGCACTCGGCTGGCGAGAATCCACGACGCGGACCCACCTCCGAGCATCGCCAGAACGTCCCGGAGTTTTGCGCGCAACGAGTCTCGATATGAGCGAGTTAACGCAGGAAGAAGTGAGTGCGACATTCGGGGACACTTTTGTCCTTGCGTTTACTCCCTTTGCTTCGGTGCGGGTCTGTATACGGCGTGTTGTCTTTTTTTCTCTTTTGGAGCTCCTTTTTCTGCGCTTCTCGTCTCTCTCAAACTTCGTTCTCAGAGTATTCTCGTATAAATACGACAATTACAAGGGAAATAAAAAATGCTATCACAGAAAATTGGAGAAGAGCGAAAAGGAGAGATTGAATTTTTCATGGAAATTGCATGCTATGAGAGGCTTGTTTTCACTAACATTATATAACTGCGATCCAAGCCTTGGCTCTTCGCAGCAGCTTTGTTCAAACGATCGCTGCGAGTATCTGAAAACTGTCGAGAGAGGGAAATCGGAGCATCATCCCGTTGTGGTCGTTTGGTAAAATGTTAAAGACCGGTTCTCTGCATCTTTGTTTTATATGAAGAGAAACGTGGACAAAGGAAGTTCCTTAAAGGGAGCGGATGCGTCGTTGGAAATAGTTTCAAGAATTGGAACGGTCAAAGGAAACGCAATTGTACGCTCCTTTGTCTCGTCTCTTTATTAATAAGCATTACATAATGAGAGGATGATTTGGAAGTTTTAATATTTAATAACGTAGTGGGAGAAGAAGGTAAAAGAAGGGAGAGCGTAACAAAACATTTGCGGTTGTTTGTAAATATCGGGGTGGCATTCCCTTTGTGCCATTCTTTTAAAAAGCTGGGACCTCGTGGAGTTGGCACAGTTTCAAGAAGCAAACAACGCGGTCGTTGCTCGCATCCTGGCTGCCTAACGTTGGCGAACACAAAGAATCGGGTGTTTGTTTTTGAATATCATTATGGAAGGATATTTAACCTCAAAAGATACCCCTGTTCGTGAGAAATACAAAAAGAAGTTTTGTTTCCTTTTTCATAAAGCACTAAGGACTGTTTGTAAGCTATAAGCTTTATATATTAATGATAAATTGAAATTGAAACAAGTAATATTGGGCTGGCTGAAACATCCTGCGACACATTATAATTTCATTTCTAAAATTGTATAGAAAGCTTTCAGAGAAGCATCGAGAAGCTGTCCGATAGATGAGTACAAGTTATAGATTGAAATAGAAAATATGACTGAAGTTGTAAGTAAATAAGTAGAAATCAATTTCAAAATTGTGTCGTCAGTGTCATAGGAATTTATAGCCAATCCAGTACATTTATGATTTTGAGGTTAGTGCTCACGATACAACAATGCTGTAGATGTTTAAGTTATGTTTGTTCTTTCAGATTCGGAGAAGGCGGTTAGCCCGTTTGGCCGGTCTAGAAACAAATTGCCCTGCAAGTTCGAGTAGCGATGCTGGTGCCACGTCTCCGAGTATGCCTGGTCCTTCAAAAGTGTCTCCGGGACCCGTTAGTTCACCGATTGTCCGGCAAACGTCGCAGCAGCCACAGCAGCAAGAAGCCCCGATGGAAGTCGAGGACAACAACGAAAAACAATGCAATATGTCTGGGGTTGACGTGGATTCTGGTATAGAGAATATGGAGGTTGACGAGTCCGACAGAAAAGAGGTTGCACCTCGATCAAGGGTACTTGTCTTAATTATCTCCCTAAATTCATTTATTTCCATTAGATATCCAGACTCATATTATCCTTTAACTACAGACACGGCTAGACCCGATCATACACCCCATTCAGTTTTCTCTTCATACTTTTTATTAGTACAACCTCTCCATAACTTCTATTAATTCTATTTGGTTGCCACAATACTTGAGGTAATGTGAAAGAGGCGTCAAAGATGTTTCGTTTATGAAACTTTTCTCTGAGCTGGGTGTACCGAATTCTGTCAGACTTTACAATATAAATTTGTAAACTATAAGGAAGGTCCTAAAACTCTGGATCTAACAATGACTAATTGTATTCAGCGGGTCGTCCGAGGTCCTTAATCGCGTCGATCGGAAGAAGGGACATTTATGGCCCCTGCAGTGAGGGAATTTCCGTCCGCGGAACCTTCGAATTTAAAAGAATGAGTACAAAGTTTATTCTTCAATAGTTTCCCTTTTTCGTAATTCTCGTGACCGTGTCATAAACGCTAATCCGCTCCAAGCCCTCGCATCTAGTTGAAAAATGTGATGTACAATGGCGGACATGAATGCCTCCCCCGCAGATACGGCATCGCCTGTGTAGGTTGGGAGGGCATTGATGTCTCCCAGTGTACATACCTTTACCGATGTACCGTTAAATCTTAGTCTACGCCCTCTACCTCACGTTTGGGGAAATTTCGGGCCCCTGTTTCTTTCCACCCATGACAAGACAGCCGACATCTTAACTGCCTGCACTAATCGCGATGCATTTACTTAAACCTCTAGCTAACAAACATAATTCTCTAGCATCAGATCGAAACCAGTCTTCGAAGAGTCAAAAGAGAGTAATGAAAAATCGGAAGGATCGCGACCACCTCAGTCATAATATCAAAAAAAATTGGATCCTTGCGCGTCAAAAGCAACCAAGGATCGCTTAGGATAGCATATGCCAACAACACATTGCCACACAACGTTGCGTGCAATTTGCATAAACAAAATTAAACAAACCTGAAAATTCATGGGCGTAAAGATCTTCCTTAGGACCTCCATATTTACGTGGAGAAATTTCAAACGATTCGGTACATCCAGTTCGTAAAAAAAGGGCTTAACCCATTTACCCCTTGCATGCCACTTTGGTATCACCTTAACCTTCCCTAAAAGACTTAACAGTCATACGGTTTAGTTGTTACTTGCACTTTACAGTGAGAAAATTAAGGCAATCACCGAGACCCCGTGTACATGTTCACGTTACTAAAATAGCATGTCTGTTGTTAAGGGATATCATGCGACCCGTTACTCATTTCATTATTCATTTAATCTGGAAACAGGTATACAGTAGACTCCCGTATAACGCGAGTTCTTACAAAGCGAATCCCTATAACGCGCCAAAGATATTGCAACTACTGTTTTCATACAACGCGCTAATTAACAAAACACATTATATACGTGAAATATTACCGTACAGTACGATTTCCTACAACGGGAATTCATATAGCGCGTAACGTATTGAGGTAAAATGAAACGCCCCTCAAATCGATCGATTAGAATAAGACACTTTTTTTTTTTTAAAGGTATTGGATCGAACTGTCCAAAACTTTGACACTTGATTCGTAATCACCTAGGAATTATCCGGACCCTTTAAAAATTTCAATTTTCGAAACAAATTTTGTTTGACTTAGCCTAGACCAGAACCAACATGGCACCGAGCTCTCACATATTTCGATCGATATACAATTATCGAAGGCTCTGATATGAGAAACGAAAGTGTCATGAGAATTTTCCGACGATTTAGAACACTTTGGTAATCGATAAACTCGCATTTGAACGGGATAAAGGCAAAAAAAAGTGTTGTATGCGCTTCTTTGCTAAAACGATGGTAATACGAGGTCTCGGAGTGAAAATTTAATTGACCTGGAAATCACAGATGGCGCAGGGGGTCCCTCCGCAGTCAATTAGGGCCCCAGAAGGCATAAATCCAGAGGATTTCTGGAGTTTTACTTCGATTTCTTTATCATTATTGTACGAAAACGACAGGTGGAATATGCCATTTGGTACAATACACAATATAATTCGACCCAGCGGTCAATATAAAAACGAACGTCGGCAACGTAGGCATTTAGAAAAATCATCTTTATCTACGTTGATCAAGTTCCTCGACGTGTTTCACTTCACCTTAAGCTTATCGCTGTTATTTGACGCTTTCAGACGACGAGTTCGAGTATAGAAGTGACGGTGGATCAGATACACACAGTGATATCGCGCGTGCTCTGCGTTTCGTGGAAAGAGCCTGCGGAGGGAAGCATATACTTGCCGGAAACAGCAGCGGTAGTCGAGGTGCAGAAGGTGACAGAAGTGACGGAAATTGTCAGCCAAGCCCTCATGGAGGTCCTCTATATGTTCACGCGAGGCGCCGATCCATTGGAGGAGATATTCGTCGACCCTCCCTCGGACGGCGAAGATAGTCCCGTCAATCAGGCCAGTCCTTTGCTGGGCATCGTCGTTGCTCCTCGCTCGGTGCCGACACTTTCCATGCCCTCTGGCACCAAGTCTCTTCAGCCGAGAAGCCTGGTCTATTTACTCGATTGCTACTCAAGAATCGCCGTAGAAGAGAGAAATCACCCCAAGGTAACCACACTTTTTCCTCTACTTCCAGTTAACCCTTTGAACACGGAGCCATTTCGACATATGGGCGAAATTCGTCTAGCCGTGCAGGCAATATTGGACCAAACGTCGGACCCCTTTAGGCGCTTTTAGTAGCCAAAGGGTTAAAAGGATGTGAAAGCGGCATCCGAAAACTCAATCGTTCGTAAAACTTTTCTACAAACTGGTCGTACCGAATCGTTTCAAACTTCACAGCGTGAATATGAAGACCATAAGGAAGATCCTAACAGCCATGAAATTTCATTTTTAATAAGAGGTTTAAAAAATACCTATAAGTCAATTTTTAAACAAATTTCATGGGTGTCAGGACCTTTCTTACAGCCTTCACATTCACGTTGTAAAGTTTGAAACGATTTTAGTTCAGAGAAAAGTTGCATAAACCGCTTTCGCGTCACCTTAACACATTGTTTATCAGCGATGAATGGCTTCCGATGTTTATTCGGAGGTGAATGGCGATCATGGGTATCGAAAAACCTATTAATAGGCTTCCGGCATGTAATGGGTTATGATGACCTCATGTTCGATGACCTTAATCTACATGAACCTAAAAATGAATTCCATGCGAAATCTAGATTGGTATTAAATCATATTCTTTTTATATAGCGTTCCAGCGTGCCTCCGCTGTCCGATGCACTAGCTACTTTACGAGCACAATGCGTGCAGCACGCCAGTCTGGTGCTCCAGGAGGTGATCGGAGTGAACACGACGTCCTCTTCGAGTTCGAACTCGTCGACGCGGTGTTCTTCTCCCCTGCTGTATCCGGTTCTCTCCCAGAGCCTCCCTCGGGGCTTCCTGCACGAGCTGGTGGCCCGCACCCACTCCAATCCGCAGACCTTCAACAGGATCTTCACGCCCCTTCTCCAGGGTTTATACCTCTCGATGCAGCAGGCCAGCCTGGTGGGCAACACCCATCGGAGACCCATCGAGGCCCTGGAGGAGCTCATCGAGATTCGCTGCGGAGCCCAGGGTAACGCTCGACCGATATGTCGACTTATAACCCACCAGGTGCAGTTCCTGCCCGAAGCGATGACCACCGCCGTGGGCAGGGAACTCACCAGGACCTCCTTCTTGGGGCCCTTCCTCTCGGTGTCGGTCTTCGCCGAGGACCAGCCCAAGGTGGCGGAGAAGTTCTTCAGCGGGAATCCGTCGACCGACAAGTCGATGAACTTGACCCTGCAACAGGAACTCGAGAGCACCAGGACGTCCCTCCACAAGATGATGCACGCCATCCTGGCCAATGGGAACTGCCGGGAAACTACCCTGGCTTATCTCGCTGCGCTGCTGAAGTACAATAAAAAGCGAGCGCAGATCCAGGTCGAGGAGTTTGCCCTCGCCGGGGATGGGTTCATGCTGAACTTGCTCTCGGTCCTGCAACTTCTTTCCGTCAAAATCAAACTAGACACTGTCGACACGCTCTATCCGTTCCATCCATGCAGCTTAGTGGAGATCAAGTACGACACCAGGCTTAAACTCTCTTCTCAGGTATTTCTTTTGTTACTTTTTAATGTTTAAACGCGTTCAATGCCACTGTGGTCATCGATATGCAGTTTTGACACGTTGATGGTGGTCACCAGTGCAGAGCGATTGCCGTTCGCTGATGATCAACGTGGCGATCAACGTGTTAAAGTACATATAACACGGTGACCGATATGCTATGATTGTTTTAAAATATATATAATACGCAATTACTTACATTTACATGAATATTATTTTTTTTTTTAGAGTATCAAGAAGGCATGATAAATTGATAGGCAATGTAATGTATTTTTATTTATAAATTTCAAAGATGATTACGTGGGTGTATTACAATGAAATGTATAAAAACATGGGAAGCAGAGGTGAAGGTTGCTAAGGCAATTTCCGCAGAAAATAAATTTCTTTGTATAATTCTTGGTAAATTCTCGCCAAAATTTCTTCGCTATCTGTTCAAAGATTAACTGATCTTTATTGGAATTCCTAAATTGACGTACAATTGTTCCTTGTATTGTTATCATTATGCATTATATAATGGTGTAATACACACGTGCAATCCTGAGAGTTGCGTAGCTCAACAAGAAATGCTGAATAATTGCGACGAAATTCAACATTACGAGGCATAATTCCCCTGCTGGGGAACAAAAAAAATATATTCTATGCTTTATATTTTTGAGCAATTCGATACTATAGTTCTATATAGTATTCTCTATTATTCCTTTTAACATTAAATGGTCTAGGTCATATGAACGAAGAGTCTGTCAAAATACTTGGAGCATCAAATGTATTAATTAACTGCTTACTTTTGGCTGTTGGATTTATATTAATTCTCATATTTCAAGGTTTAAGAAAATTCTATCTCTCTTTATCACCTCAGACAGAAAAATCTAGAATTCTAACCTTTTTTCCCATTGTTTGGTCCCTTCAGGAAGTGAGAACATGGCTCGAGAAGATGGAACGTTCCCAGAAGTGGACCGAGGCCAAATTCCCTACGCAATGCTGGTTCCTGACGCTTCATTGTCATCACGTTGCCCTGTTGCCGGCACTACATAAGTACCAGAGAAAACTGCGAGCTCTTCGAGACCTCCAAAAGATGCTCGATGAGCTCCAAGCTACTGAATCCCAATGGAAGGACGCTCCTTTTGCGAGTCAAAACAAGGAGCTGCTTCGAAGGTGGAAACAGCAGCTCAAGAGACTCGGCAAGTCCAAATCCTGCGCCGATGCTGGCTTGGTCGACCCAGTTCTCCTAAGAAGATGTCTGCACTTCTACACTTCGGTAGCTGAAGTGCTTCTCGGACTGCTCTCTGGTTCACCAGGGAACCTCATCCCGGAGCTACCTCTGCCTCAGGAGGTGCCTTATGAGTTCGCTGCCCTTCCTGAGTGGTATGTCGAGGATATCGCCGAGTTCCTTCTATTTGTCCTCCAGTGAGTATTGTGTTTGAGATTCAATCGATTGGAATTAGTCAATTTATGAAATTTAAGTATTAAAAGAGTTAGTAAATAGTTAACCTCAAAGTTACTTTGTAAACATTGAGAGTCCGTTGCTATCTTTTGAGGTTATGTTCAACAGTTTTCCGTTTGACATTTTTACATCTTGGCACGTGAATATCGGAACTAGAAGAACGCTTATCTGATTAAGTAATTCTTTGACAAATGATATGGATTAATATCTGAGATGAAGGATGGTCTAATCTCAATAATCTTAAGAAAATCAAGTTGTAGCGTAACCCACCCCCGAATGAAAGTTGGAGCTTGAATTAAATTGAAGAACTTTATCATCGGAATAGATTCAGCCCTGGAGTGGTAGCGAACAACATGGACAACTCTCTCATCACCTGGCTGCTGGTCGTCGTCTGTGCACCACACTGTATCAAGAACCCATATCTCATTGCAAAGATCGTCGAGGTTCTCTTTGTGATTAATCCTGGCGTTCAGGTACTTAATTAAGTGTAGAAATATTTCTTCCTGAAGAAGACTCATCTTTTATTCATTTCTTGGATCAGTGAAGCAATCGTAAAGGCCTGTGTCCATGATCAAAAACTTTGTTAAATCTTTTACTTCGTCTTGGATGCCTTAAAATGGTGCTATTACTCTCATAGAACCGTATTACAATGCTGCCTTATCATTTAACCAAGCATTATGCTCGTTAAATAATGAGTTCAATTACTACATACACTTTATATCATTACGAGGATACGTAACTTTATATATATATTTAATTCTCCATTTATAATATTCTCTATTTATAATAGGTTACTTCATATCTATTTAACTTTCCATTCTTGAGCAGTTTTCTATCAAACGTCGTTGATCAAGGCGCTCGTGCCGACAAATGAACATTTGGCAACATATCTATTTGATATAGAACTTTGACAAAGTTCTTTGATCATCGACAGAAGCCATGTCAAAGTTTCGTATCAAAGTTTTTCATAGCGTCGACGATCAAACTTTAAGCAATACGCCTATTTGACATAGAACATTGACAAAATCCTTTGATCGTCGATACAGGCCATGTTAAAGTTTCGCGTCAAAGCTTTTCATCCAAGGCGCTCGTGTCGACGATCAAACTTCCAGTAACATGCCAATTTGATAAAGCACTTTGACAAATCTCTTTGATCGTGGACACAAGGCTGGCTGGTAGAAATAATCGACAAGTATATGCCAGAGGATATTAACTCCTTGACATAGAATGACGTCTGGGAGACGCTATTCATTTCATGTGCCATTGCAGACTTTAACGTCTCCAAGACGTCAATAACTGTCTCCGGCCAAATTAAATAGTATTTTTCAGACGCATCAAATTCCGTTTTATTTGTATGTCAAGGGGTTAACAGAGATAAGCGGGAAGTTGTTTCATGCCATTGTAAAAAGCGAGGCACGGCCCTAGCGCCGGGAAACTGCTTTCAAAGGGGCGAAATGTTCTCTATCGGTAAAGAAAAACACATCTGCAGATTCCAAATACAGCACTGTACCAATAGGATGAAGTTATCGCCTTTTCGTTTTCAGTATCAGGGTCAATGTAGATTGGGAAAGAAGACTACGACTACCAAATAAATTTGTTACGCGTGGGTGGTGGAGATTTCAGCGCGGTCCCCATGTATACCCTGTTGTACCGATCACGAAGATTTCGCCCCTTTGAAAGTAGTTCCAATTTTTACAGGGGTGAAAGGGGCGTAGAGGGCGCCAGTGGGCCATCCCTCGCTTTCAAGCAGTGGCGTGAAACATCTCCCTGCTCATATATGATATTAATTTATATTCAGCTTCATGGAACAACCCGACAAACTCGTTTCAGGGGAAGACCGAGTCGCTGCACGAGCAGGTGATGTCCCACCCGATCTCGAGGTCGCACCTGGCCTCGTACCTGATGAAGTTCTACACGGACGTGGAGACGACGGGCTCGAGCTCGGAGTTCTATGACAAATTCTCGATCCGCTACCACATAAGCGTGATCCTTAAGTCGATGTGGGACAGCCCAGTGCACAGGGCGTCGATTGTCAACGAGAGCAACAACGGGAAGCAGTTCGTCAAGTTCATCAACATGCTGATGAACGACACGACCTTCCTCCTGGACGAGAGCCTGGAGTCCCTGAAGAGGATTCACGAGGTGCAGGAGCTGATGTCGGACCTCGAGTCCTGGTCGGCTCTCTCCCAGGAGCAACAGCAATCCAGGACGAGGCAGCTCACCGCCGACGAGAGGCAGGCCAGGTCCTACCTGACCCTGGCCAAGGAGACTGTGGCGATGTTCCACTACCTAACGGTGGACATCACCGAGCCCTTCCTCAGGCCCGAACTCGTCGGCCGTCTCGGCGCGATGCTCAACTTCAACCTGCAGCAGTTGTGTGGCTCCAAGTGCAAGAACCTCAAGGTCAGGAAACCCCAGAAGTACGGCTGGGAGCCCAGGACCCTCCTCAGTCAACTCGTGGATATTTATCTGCACCTCGACTGCGATAACTTTGCAGCCGCTCTGGCTAGTGACGAGGTGAGCTGGGATTTTTCGTCTATCTTTTAAGGTGAAGTGAAACACGTCGAGAAATTTTATCGACGCCGGTAAAGGTGATTCTTCTAAATACCTACATTACCGACGTTTGGATTTATATTGACAGCTTTGTCGAATTGTATTGGGTATTATACTAAATGGCATACTCCATATGTCGTTTTCGTACGATAATTAAAGAGGTATCGAAGTAAAACTCCAGAAACCCTGCACTATCTGTGATTTCATTGTCAACTAAATTTTCTCTCCGAGACCTTGTGTTACCATAGTTTTAGCACAGAAGCGCATAAACACTTTTTTTTTTGTCATTATCCCGTTCAAATGTGAGTTTCTCGAATACTACAGTGTTCTAAATTGTTGTACAATTCTCCTGACACCTTCGTTTCTCATATTACAACCTTGAATAGTTGGATATCAATCGAAATATGAGAACTCGCCGGCATTTTGTTTCTGTTCTAGGCTAATTAAAAAATGTTTCTTTCGAAAATCCAAATTTTGAAAGTATCAGGAGAATTTTTAGCTGATCACGAGTCATGTGTCAAAGTTGCGAACAGTTCGGTCTAATACCCTTAAAAAAGTGTCTATTCTAGTCGACTGATTTCACTTCACCTTAAGCGTTGATCGAGATGCTTAGAATCGAATCTACGCAATTATTAATGCGATGGAGACACGCAATTTACTTAAATTTGCGGATTTATTAGTGCGATGGAGACACGCAATTAGTGGATCCGAATTCGATAAATCCCGGATTGGGGAGTACGGTGGAGGTATAGGGAATATTTTCGTTTTATATTTATACGAATGGGAACATATATATGTATTACAGCGGTCGTTCTGCAAGGAGCTCTTCACCGACGCAGCCAACCGGCTTGAGAGATCGGCAATCAAAACGAGGACGGAGATCGAGCGATTCGTGGCTTTGGCCGAGCGAGCAGCCGTCATCGCCAGAGACAACCGGGCCCGAGACGAGGACTATGGCGATGCTCCAGAGGAGTTCCGAGATCCTCTTATGGACACCCTTATGGAGGATCCGGTGAGACTGCCCTCCGGCATCGTCATGGACAAAGCCGTCATCGTCAGGCATTTACTAAACAGTGCGACGGACCCGTTCAGCAGGCAGCCCCTCAGCGAGGACATGCTTAAGCCCGGTAAGCTTTACTCCGATAATATCAAAATTATGGGTAAGAAAAAAAAAAGAAAACTTCAGACGAAGTGAAACATTGAAACGATTTGTCAAGGGGTTATACACCACTTTGACCCACCCAAAAATTACGGTTTTTCAAGAATTTTTTTTAAGAATTAAAACGTTTTTATCCAAATTAAAGCACAGTATGGTATTATACTACTATTAAACAACAAAATATATTTCTTTGTATGTTTTTTATTTACAAAAATGGCGGCTTGAAACGTGCGGTGGGCACGATAACTTAGTCCAGGCTTAAGCTAGATCAATGAACGAGAAAGAATTAGTTTCCGTAGCCAAAAAGCTAGTGAAATACGTAGCCGTTTTCAAAAATATGCATTTTTCACAAAATGGCATCGATTTGAAAGGAAAAACGTACGTACTTTGCCCTAAATTTCGTTAATTAATGTTGCATAAAAAAACGCGAATATCAATACATTGAAAAAACCATACGTATTTCGCTAGATAAACATATCACGAATAAAATAAAAAAGAATCAAGACGATTGATTGAAAATTAGCGGAGCTAGAGTGCCCACCGACTTTTAAAATGCAGTTTTAAGAAAAACGCGTTTAAAGTATAAACGCGTAAAATAAACGCATACAAATTTTTTTGATTTTTTGAAGATTTCAAAGTGGTATAACCCCTTAACACGTTGAATGCCACGGGGGTCACCAGTGAGCGGCGCGCCCAGATTCATAGAAATATATATATATAACTTAAGCAAATGTCAATACTTATACATTTTTATTATTGCTATTGTTAATGCAATAGTGTGAAGAAATGGATACAGTATAAAACATCTAAAAAAAGTTTTATTTACACTCAAAATATATATTTATTATCCGCGCATATTACGAACGAAAGTAACGCGAAGTTGCACTCCAACGCCACGGGGGTCACCGGTGGCCCCCGGCGCAATTACTACGTCAAAGATCGTTATCGATTGTAACTTACCCGTTGCAGATGATACTTCAATATTATATGTATCGTATAATAGAAAATTCATCGTGGCATTCAACGTGTTAATAAGTGTCTTGAAGCGATCTTCTAGCGACCTGACAGGAATCCTTTACGGGAACGTTAAGACGATGCGAAAGAGTCAGCCTGTACATATTTGAGAAGTCAAATCGTTGGGAAAAGTATTCCTCGAATTGGGTGTACCGATTCGTTTCAAATATTACCACGTTAATATGGAGGCCTTAAAGTAGGTCCTAAAACTCATAGTTTCATTTTTCATCAACAATTTATTTATTATGGACTAGAGCTAACGTGGTGTGGTCCATGCACGTTTTCGATGTTTTACGCTTCTTGGAGGGTTAGAATCAAGAATGAAAAGTATCAGGACCTAGTTTGAACAATTTAGAATACCATAGAAATGGAATATTGCAGAGTCAAATGGGAAAATATGGAAAATACTTTCACCGACGATTGCAAGAGAATGCTGGCTTGTCCAGGGGCTGACACGTGTGTTAGAGGAAAAATTTAGTTGCAACTAAACGCCACAGATGGCGACGTTGGTCCGTCAAAATATGAACAGTCGTGAATTCACGGGATTTCAACAGTTTTACATCGAGCTTTTTATCATTACTTTACCGAAGTGACATATGGAATGCTTCCGTTCGTATAAGTCTCAACGTAGACTGTAAAAGACTTCAATATAAATATAAATGTCGGTAACGAGACGCGCCAGCTTATGTTACCATTTGAGTATTCCAAATGGCATTACCACCAAAAAGGGTATAGATGAATTATAATTTATCAACGTCGATTAAATTTCTTAGCGCCTTTGATATTTTAAGGTAATATGACGCCTGAAGACGTCAATGGATTATGAAACTTTTCTCCGTATTAGGTGGACCTAACCTTTTGGAATTTTGCCACGTGAATGTAAAGTTTTAAGAAAGGTCCTGATACTCGTGAAATATTTTTTAATATTTTTTATAAACAATATTTAATCTATTATAGAAATGTAATTTTATGGAACTTTATCAAGCTGTTTTGATACCATGATAGGATTAACAATTACCAAAAGTATGTTTGTCAGATGAATAATAATTATATGGCATTTATTTCCTACAGAGCATTACCATTATCAATGCAATTCAGGAAATTGCTACGTAGCATAATTCGACAGAGTTTCTCACTAAATATATACTTCACTCGACTCTTTAATCATCATGATGGGTGTAGGGTCTTTTCGCTGTCAATCTGATCTAACCCTGGGATGCACTTTTTCAGCGTTGGACCTGAAGGAGAAGATCTCCATGTGGAAGCAGCAAAAGAAGAAGTCTGCAAACGTCTAAGACAGCGCGAATCAAGGGACCGAACATTGACAAAGGTCCTGCTGCGCTTGACAGGTCCGAGAGAGTGCATTTCACTGGTCCGGTAGGTGTATCGAATCACTTGTGACAGGTGACGAAAACGTATGTAGCTCGACACTGAGACCCAGAGAGTATCGGAGAGAGAGAGAGAGTAAGTGACACATAACGGAAACGCAGTAAAACACGGTGCAATGATCTCGCTATTGTGCAACGGTAGCGCTCAATAAATTTACAGTTTTTTATACGACGATAAAACGGACTACAGCTAGGGAACTGCCAACGCGAGCTCGCGAGGGAGGCGTGCCGAACGAAATCCGCTGTAAATAAGAGCTGCGTAGCTGAATCGGAGCCCAACGATGGGACTCCCTGCATCGCTGCCTATGAATGACACCGTCGACCTGGCCTCCCCGTTCCATATAATGCTCTCGCACCGTTGCATGATTGTCAACCTGATGATCTTGTAAAGGGACGTGAACGATACTGGCCAGAGTCGGACGCTTGTTTCTTTAGATAATGAAATAACTAAATAATTAATCGATCGCATGGTCATATTCCTGCTTCAACACTATTAGTTGAACGATGGACGGCTGTTAGGCTGTTTAAAAGGCCTCCGATAGGATCAGATTCTGTTGGAAAGTGAATTCCTATGTGGGAAAGGGCTATTTCAGGGGCTTGTATGAAATTAAGCGAAGGCTCCGAGTGTCTTCAATTTGCTTTGTATGACGTTTTTATTCGCAGAGCTCACCGAGAGGAAGCTTGTACGTAATTTACACGGTCGCCTGGAACGAAAGAATCGCATTAGTGGAAGCGAATCGACTAATGTCAAACGTATATCGAAGGAATAGTTCAATTAAAATGTAAACGAGAGTTTTAGGTTAGGAAAGCTGCGTTCGACTCTGACTCAGATGGTGTCGCGGTGCCTGCCCGTTTATTCCCGCCTAGTGCGCTTGCAGAATATTTCTTTGGTGTCCAGGGACTCGTGAAAACCCCTTCGATGCAAGACGACACCAACATTCCATCCGCAATTATGCTCCGAAGGAGATATGTGAGGTTATGTGGAATCGTGAATTGCACGTAATCGAGTTTGCAGCGTTTTAGAATCAAATAGGACGAGAACTCCTCTTGCTGGAGGTGTGGAGTTGATTGAAGTTATCTTAAGATGTCATCGAATGGTGTACAAAAGTAAGGTTAGAGTTTACATTGACCACGGGTCGAAGCAGACCATAGAACGAAGATTGTTTTCGAGTGATTAGAAAGGAATCGTAGACGTGAGAACCGCGGTTTAATGGAGCCGTACTCCAGAGAGCTCCTAGAAATCTGTGAAGGGATATTTAGCTTATCCAGGGGAGTCGAATTATGTCACTTGAGACGACTCCTTTTATCGACAACTCTTGAGAAATTGTCCACGAAGTCAGGAATCGGACGTCGTTGTTAAAATCGTTGATAGGTCGAGATCGTGTGAAACAGTGACCTCCCACAGCGTTTCTGGAACGTTTCGCAGTACTTTTGAACCATTTATAGTGGCGTGATTGCGAAACATGGTGCGCTCTGTCCAATGTGCCGTCTGGCTGTGCTTCGATGCTGCCCGAAGAGAGAAACTAGGAACAACGCGTAGACACGGTGTAATTATAATGCGATTAAGGGAGCAGGGGCTCCACGAAACCTTTGACAGAAATCCTAACCCAGCCAAGGGACTCTGTACGATTACTTTCTGATACCATGCTCCTTTATGTTGTGATTCCAAGGGACTCGTAGTTCCCAGTCCGAGTAACTGCAGCTCACCCCTTGACCGAAGCCACGTCAATTGTAATCCGAGAAAATTGTAAAATTGTAAAATTGTAAAACTCTTGTCAATGCGTGGTACCCATCCCTTCGTAGCTTCTCTTCGTAATGGAACAAGCCTCGAGGAACTTGTGAGTCCATCAGGGAAGATCTTCCACCTTTCGAAGAACGTTCTGAGCCCATCTGTCACTCCATTGCGTACCAATGTCTGCGAACCTGTTCATCGATGTGATAGTAGTGAAAGATCCTCCTCGAAGCTACGTTCCAGGGCTACGATGCCATGGAAGAGAGGGAATCGATCGAAGAAGTTAGAATGAAACGCCGGCCGGCGAAGGATACGGGCGAAAATCATGTACATAACCTCTAAGCTGCCGAGCTGTCGGGGCGATTTACACGTGTCTCAATACGCGAAGCCAATTCCGAAAGGACGTCTCTTGTAATATAATCGGTTTGCGCCTTTCTCTAGGGCGAGGAGGCTGCCTCGAAACTCGACTGTATATACATTTAAGAATTATACTCTAAGTCGTAAGAGTAAGCGTAGCCGTAAGCGAGGGTTTACACACGATCGGGAAATGCTCCGTAGCGAGGACGAGAGTCTAACAATTAAGTTGAACCTATTATGCGACTAAATCGACCGTAATATTATTTATAGATTGAAAATATAATTGTAGTAAAAGGAACTTGACTGCCTGTCGGGTCTCTGTGTTTTACTTTCTGGTGCGAAGGGTTCTGGTGGTGTCGATATTTCAGGAACATCTTGTATGATGCTTTGTACTGCCTTTAAGAAGTAAGATTGCTTCGAAGTAGTAACAAGGCGTGTGGTTTTAAGCAATTTCTACTTATTCTCTTAATGAGATAGTTGAAGTGGGTGAGTAGATAATTTAAAAATAGCTAGGTTTGTGTTTTACTTTGTGGTGCGAAGGGTGTCAAAGTTGTGTCGATGTTACAGGAACATCTTATATGGTGCTTCGTACTGCCTTAAAGAAGTAAGACTACGTTAAAGTAATAATAAAGTGCATGGCTTTAAGCAATTTGAATCCATTCTCAAAATCAAAACGGGTAAGTCAATAATTTCAAGATAACGAGAATTACTCTTACACTTTGATTCTTTTGATAAGCCTCAAAATAAATTGTAGATATGCGACGTGACGTTCTCTTTTTATTTCCATCGTCCTTTACCGAACTTGGCCGTTGCTGGTCTCATTTAAGATTATAATTACATCGTAAAATAATGTAATTTTCTGCATTATTTTTGCGTAATGTTACTTCGCCGTATTATATTTTAAGAAGTTGACCAACTATTATATCAGCGAAGTGTGTCGATGGATTGTTAATCGATTGTTAAAAAAACATTATATTACCGTTAGTTAATAAAATATTGTAGAAACAAATCGACCGTTAATAAAATACCATTTGATGATAACCAATTTATATTGATTTTATCAACCCTTGGTATAGCAGTTTACTATCCTTAATCGATTGTGTTGCCATCTAACGTAAGAATTATAACCATCTTCAACATCTTTCCCTGTCGTGCATATCGACCGTTAATAAAATATCATCGGATGATAACCTTTTTGTATTGATTTTATTTACCCTTGGTACAGCAGTTTACTAGTCTTAATCGATTGTGTTGCCTTCTAGTGTAACTATTATAACTTTATCTTCAACATCTTTCCCTGTTGTATACCCAGTCGATCAACAGCGGTAACGGTTCAGACCTTAGACCATGTATATCTAGACCTCGCATTGGACCTCCCCCTCCCAGATTTTCAGTAAGCAGAATGGCTTTAAGGTGAAGTGAAACACATCGAGGAACTTGATCGACGTCAATAAAGATTTTTCTAAATACCTCCGTTCTCGACGTTTGTTTTTGTATTGACAGCTGTGTCGAAGTATATTGGGTATTGTACTAAATGATATACTCCACCTGTCGTTATCACACAATAATTATAAAGAAATCGAAGTAAAACTCCAGAAATCCTCTGGATTCATGTTTTCTGCGGCTCTAATTGACTACAAAGAAACCCCCTGCGCCATCTGTGATTTCCAGGTCAATTAAATTTTCACTCCGAGACCTCGTATTCCCATCGTTTTAGCATAGAAGCGCATACAACACTTTTTTTGCCTTTATCCCGTTCAAATGCGAGTTTCTCGATTACCAGAGTGTTCTAAATTGTCATAAAATTGTCCTGACCCTTTCGTTTCTCATATCAGAGCCTTCGATAATTGTATATTGATAGAAATATGAAAGATCGACGCCATTTTTATTCTAGTCTGGGCTGTTAAAAAATTTTTTCAAAATCCAAATTTTCAATGTGTCAGGACAATTCTTAGATGATCACGAGTCATGTGTCAAAGTTTCGGACAGTTTGGTCCAATACCCTTAAGAAAAGTATTTTATTCGAATCAACTGATTTGAGAGGTTTTCCCTCACCTTAACTGTATGGGTGAGTCGCAGGACACGTGGTATATAAATACATTCGTTTACCACATCCACTGCAAGGCGGTCTACATATATATATGGTGTAAAATCTGATTGGGTCTGAGTGCCGTCGACACACGTGGTGCATGTGGTATTCTGTGTTTACCCCTTCTACTGCAAGGCGGTCTACATAAATATATGGTGTAAAATCTGATTGGGTCCGAGTGCCGTCGGCACATGTGGTATTCGAGTTTACCCCTTCTATTGCATCGTGCTGCAACCGTTCGCGAAATATTTGTCATCGGTTTGCATGTGGTGCATGTGGTATTCGAGTTTACCCCTTCCACTGCTATGCGAGATTTAGATATTTATGGTTTAAGGCTATAACCGACATCTACAAAACAATGCCCGAAGATGAGTAATATTTTCTAATTCTATTTATTACTCTTTAGCTTGAACTCTGAAGTGCATTGAAAAGAAATATTATTTAAATGAAGAAACATAAAGTATAAAAAGTGTGCGTGTAGCGGGACACATGACCGAAGTAATACTTCAGCAATCAGCAATTCATTTGCATTATGTAAATACGGAGCTACTGTTCCCAAATTGAAAGGCCCAGCTTCGCAACTTTTCGGGTTTGTTTCTTTTTCTCTTTCACTTATATTATTTCCCATTGCATATGTATACACAGACTGATGTATTCACCAAATTCTTTCTTTCATATCACCTTAACCCTTTCGCCCCCAACGCCGGCTACAGTTCCGGCGTCAGTTGTGTAGTATGTACTCCCTAATGTACACATTCACCCGGCTAGAGAAGAAGCTAAATACAGGCTCGCTCAAGTTAGCATGGATAGCCCTACGTCACCACATTGCTATGACGACTCCCGTCGACCCGCTACACACTATAAATACACACATACGGATAGATGACGTCCGGTGGAGGATGCAGACGGCTAATGCACTTGCCACCTGTTACTAATTTGGGCAGCCGGAGAACCGGCTGAAAAAGTGAAGAACTCCTCACAAAAACTCCAAAACCCTGTACCTCCTCCGAAAAAAATCGCAGCCACTAGCTCGAGAGATCAATTTAAG